>NC_083771.1:30158713-30458713 GCF_963514075.1 Conger conger
GGTCCAAGCCTGTGTCATTACAAACAGCCTGAGAGGGGACCGTCTGTGTTACCCAGTCCTTATAGGTAGAGGGAAAAGAATGAGCACAGGACTGCATGTGCCGCATAGGAGGTGTGTGTGTGTGTGTGTGTGTGAGAGAGAGGAAAATGTATCTTTGTATATGTTTATGGATGTGTGCGTGTAATATGCAGTGTGTGTGTGTGTGTGTGTGTGTGTGTGTGAGAGTGTGTGTGTGTGTGTGTGTCAGAGAGAGAAAATGTATCTTGGTATACGTTTATGGGATGCGTGTGTGTACTATGGAGTGTGTATGTGTCCGTTTTGAGTGTGAGAGAGAAAATGTTTGTGTGTATGTTAGATGCGTGCGTGTGTTCTGCAGTGTGTGTGGTCTGTGTGCTGTTTGTATAGCTGAATGTGCTGTGTGTGGTCTAGGTACAGTGTGTGGTATATATTTCTGCGTGTCTATATGGGGTGCGACATATAGATTGGGGGGTATGGGGTTAATACATTGAGGCAGTGTGTAGATTGGGGTGGTGTGTAAAATGGGGGGCTGGGGTCAGTCCCCCAGACAGAATCATAAAGATGGAGAACATGGAGACATGGTTCTCCGGAGCTTAAACACTTGAAGGCTTGGCTGAGAGTCACAGCTCTGGGATTTGGGTGGGCTGATCCGTTAAACAGAGTAAGAAAGTGTGTGAAGTACTCCGAAAGTCAGTGAGAGGGAGTGAAGCTGTCATCTCAAAGAAGCACACTGATCTTAAAGAGGCACACTGGCTCAGAGGAAAACATGTTACTGTACAGATGGGATATAGTAAAGACACACAGTCAACACACCTGACAGGCCACACACAGACATATGCTATCACATGCTCTCACACGCTCTCACACACTTTCTCTTGCTCTCTCGCTCTCTCACTACTCACAGGAATGGGGTAAAAGTCCTCGCTGTTTTTGTTTTCCTCCTCATACTTCCCCGTGTCTCCCGAGTCCAAAGATTTGGAGGTAGTGTTCTTCCCCACACCCATGTCTCTGTGATCTTCCGTCTTCTCTCTTCAGAGTCTCACACTCTCCCCCCCACCCCTCGTCCGCTGGGTCTGTCTTTTTCCACCAGGTCTCCCTCTTGTCTGTATGCGGACAAAAGTAATCTCCTTCCCTCTCGACACGTCACATGACCAACGAACAGGTGGTAAAATTCACCTGTTGGGAAGACAGGACAACAGTCAGCCGGGTACAACAGTGCTGTACAGTAATTCAAGCTGATTGGTTTAAAATTGGTTTTAAATTGGTTCTAATTACCACAGCCAATGGTGAGGGGCTTATTCTGATTGTTCGCGTGTAGCTTCCGAAGTAGCAATGGATATTTGTAAATTCGGCAGGCTAACCAATAGCTAATTTGCTTGTTGCGACCAACAAGAAACAGGTATGGTTTTATAATTAGATATGTATTCTTCACTTGGATAATAAGCAATAGTATACAGTTTCAGTGATCGCTGGAGTGCAATTTGTGAGGCCGCACATTGCTTTTATCTCTTCATGTCTTCAATCGTGTGTTTAGCTAAACCTTTATTTGTCTCAAACTAAGTTACAGCTGCATCATTTGTGGTAGATTATTATATCTTAGTAATACAACCAGCTAGTTACATAGCCAAATAAGTTGCTTGCTCATAATATAGTTGGTTAGCTAAAGTGAAAACTACAAAAAGAGGAAAATAGTGTTGTGTAGCACATTAAAGTCAACAGGCAGGTGTGAATCTACTGACCACGAGAGGCCTCGCAATAGACCAGGAGTGGTGCGCCAACGCGCCAGGCTACACCCGTAGCCGAGAGGGAGGGAGTCAGAATGCACAGGGGGAGAGGAGGAGAGGTGGACACGGGTACTGAGAGAGGACCGGAAGGTGTGTGCGTGACATCCAGCCTGATATCAAGCCTCTTATCAGCGTACTACAAGCCAGGATGTCGCATCACAATCTGGAATTCCGCCCCACTTTAAACACAGAGAATAACTTGCCACAGGCCATGAAGCAAATCTGTTCCGAACTCTGAGGAATTTGTCCTTTTTTTTTTTTTTTTACGCGTATTTACCGTTGCCTTTTCAATTCACCGCAAAGCTATATCTGGAATATTCCAGCTTGTGTGAAAAGACACACCGTTTTGGGTCTTGGGATAAAACGTGCCAGCGAGGCCGGAGGATATTTACTGACATCTCTGTCATAGAACAACCTGGACTGCCAAATCAAATCCTCTTTTCAGAACCAAAGAGAAATGTGGCACGCCATCTGGAATTAAAGCGAATGTCCGGCGGCACACACTGACCAAATCTGAGCACGGTGAAAATCTTCCACTGCAGGAAAACATTGACAAAGCATGAACACTGTGAGCACAACAAATGTGTTGGGAACTGCACGGACCCGGCTACAGAGACGGGACAGGCTGTGCCCGGCCCGTTGCTGATTAACACGGAGGAGACGGAGCTGCTTTTCCCCAAACACATACGGAGCGCAGACTAAATCAGTCCTCCTAAAAACAAGACATACTTTGATCCATGTTCCATGTCTGCATCACAAAGTATCTGACATTCAAAAACTTTTGATTTTAGAAATTTATTTATTTTCAGTATAAAACCCCTTGAGTAGCATCTTGTTTTCGAGGGTGGTCCTGACAAAAGACAAGAATACAGCATAATGTACAGCACAGCATGCAAAGAATACCAGACATGACATGTACCACTACAATTAGACTAATTATAAAAGGACAAAGGCAACACACACACGTACCATAAACGCATCCAAAAAATTAATAAATAATAATAATAATTACATGCATACATACATATACATACATACAACAAAGCTGCTGCAACACTAATTCCTGTCATTGCTAAAGATTTATTGAGAGAAAGAAATGGGGAGAGAGAGCACAGACATACTCTGCAGTAAACACCTGGACTAAACACTTACCTACCCTACACTTACATTATTTACCCTTACCTATGCTCATCGCAATTAAAACTTTCCAAACCCTTACTTACTCTACTCTAATTGCACCACCCCATAGAAAAAACATTAGCTCTAATTCTGCGGAAAGTAGTGGTCTCATGAGTTGTTTTTTTTTTTTACTTGCCATTAACATGGCAGCAAAGCCATCTTAGTCATGCTGAAGTTCAAAGCACTTTTGTAAGCTGCTTTGGGAAAGTGTCTGCCAAATTATGTAACTGTATGTAAAAATGTAATAAATCTTTAAGATATTTCATGACTCATATGCCAGGCTCAATGGATCTGAAAGCATGAAATGGTAATATTTATTTTTTAATTGCAAGTAATCTCCTGGAATTGTACTGCCATGATCTAAAGCGAAGTTCAAAACTATATTAAATGTTAAAGGTGACAGCACAACATTACTATAGGACAGGGATTCTCAATGTTATCTAGAAAGGGCTGATGTGGGTACAGGCTTTTGTTCAAACCAAACAGTAGAACACCTCATTCTACTACTCAAGGTCCTTAGCAAAGATTCTCCTGGTTGAACAGCAGAATCGGGTGTGTTTCTGCTTGGTTGGAACAAAAGCCTACACCGTCCACAACAAAACTGCTTAAATTGATCAAATCTATCATTTCCCAAATAACAAGTTAGTTTATTTGGTTGAGTAGATCCGTCTGACTCGACATGGACATGTTTCCTGTCCAAGGCGACAGCTACTCTCAGCTATAATCAAACAAACCAGTAGTTCAAACTGAATAAAAACTTATTCTACATCGATAATAAACTGAAATGACTGTCTTTTTTCACAACCTGAACCAGCATTAAGGGTAAATACATTAAAAACAGGAATTGCGTCTCTGGCCCACCGCCAGCAGCAGGAACAGTGCACTGGCAGTTAGCAATTTTTTACAGTTGTGTTGACGTTGAAATACCCAGTTCTGTTTGTGTACCAGCTCCAGCCGGTGTGTGAGTGTGCATCCACGGGATTGTGCTTGTTCAAAGATACACACACCATTTAAACTTTCTTCAGTTTCCCTTTCCCCAGTAAACTCGTGCGAGTTGTGGAGGCTTGTGAAGAGGACGGAATAATTCCATTCAAGCGGTTGTGGAGACGTGGTTTCACATCCCGTAATTACGCCATTTGCAGATTTGAATATGACCACAATGAGAACAGAAATAAGACCATTACACAGATGGAGCACGCAAATTAGAGCTCATTTTACCAGCTCAATTAAGCTCACTGCATTTCTAGCCAGCACAGTAGCTCACAGCGCTGAAGCTAATGAAGGTTAATGGGCAGATGTTCCAGCTATTTTGCTCTCATTACAAGTGATAATCATATGCTAGAAAACAGAAATACTCACACACATCCAAGCAAGCGGATGAGCCACACAAAATGGCATAAAATGACTACACAATTGTAAGAGAAGGCAAAGGCTAAGCTTCTAAATTTATCAAAGGTGGAAGAGAAGAACACTCAAAAGAACAGAACGCGTAATAGAGGCTGTCCATTAAACCAAACAACAAAACATTATATCTCATTCATTTTGCTAAAAGTTCAAATATTTAAATCAATAATATTACACATAAGAACTCAATAAACAGCACTCACAATTCCACCCTTTCCAACCAGAGGAGGTTGCGTGTGTTCCGAGATCCTCCTCTACAACAGCAGGGACAGGCGCTGCACGGTGTTACACAAGCCCATAACAAAAGTCTCAAGATAAATGTGCGGTCTGTTCCAGACACCGCAGATTTGTACATTTCTCCCAGATCTTATTTTTGCTGACCTACATAGTTGAAAGGGTACAGTTTGCATCCAATTCCTCGTGTAAAAGCATGTCTTTTGACTCAATAACCTGATCTGATTGGAGGAGAGGTTGGGGAGGGGGGGGGGGGGGGGGGGGGTGCGTTACTCAGGAAGATTACGCATTAAATCTTCTCGCCGGGATGCCGCCTTTCAGCACCGGTGACTAAGACATTCTTCTGGGTTTCTAATTCACAGAAATATTTATTCCATTACCTCGCCCCGCGGGGAGCAGTCGGATTAAGAAACGCCGCCGCCTCGTAACCGTGGCTACTGTCCGTTGCCAACGGACTCCCCGCGCGGTACAATACGAGGCCAGCTACACGCGATCCTCTGGCATCCCAGTTATAACATTAATCCCGTTATAAACGCTGCATGCCGTGTTTCTTGCCCTTTCCACGTTATCTAGACTATAAACAGCGTTTGCCCTTAGCTGGTCAAACTACTGTACATTAAATCACGCTCCCAGAGGTCAGTACTTTAATTACTGTGAGGCATAACCACAGCAAGTACAGAAGAACAAAGTACTTTGTTAAAGAAGCTCACAGCAGGACAGAGCATCGGTCTAAGCACAGTACTTTTCAAAAGCTACATTTCAAGATTTTGCAAGGACATTCAATGATATTAAGAGATTTCAAAGACCTTATTTTAAACAAATTACAGCTGAATTTAGGAAATGGTTAAACAAGACATTTATCTAACTGAAAATCCCAGTTTTCAATCAACATTACCCAGCTTAATGTGTAGACTGTGACCACTTATGTTCTGGAATACAGAATATTGACATAATCAAATTTGCAACGGTATGAATTTCTGTTCCCTCGCCGGGATTTGCTTCAACTGGGAGGTGGAAATAATTACAGAAATTAGCAAGTGGAGTTCATGGGTGGAAGAAACACATGGCAGGGTTTTTACTTTTTGACACGTGGACTTCACACCTCTGCTAAGGGATGCGTATTGCTACTGAAAATCTGAAGATTTTCCACATTTAATTTCAAGTAGTGGAAATCCATGCTCTTTGTGACAGTGGCAGCTCACCAGCAGGCTTGTGGGGAGGCACCTCATTGGCCGTAGTGTCATATGGAGGGTTTCATTGGGCAGGATATCCCCCCTTCTTATGCGGGCACACCTCCTCTAGTAGGTTGGGTAACTGTAGGCTGCTCAAAAGGTGCAGTCCTCAGGCACAATGACTGTGCAAAAGAGAAAGAGGAGACAAATGTGCTAGCCAAGAGCTAAAGGAGGACCATAGACTGTCGAAGTGCCTGAAACGTCACCCACCGACTGTCCACGAGCTTGTGAAAAACATTTTGAAACCGCAGAAGCCAAGTTTTGGGGTGCCACCATGTTGTACAATTTGAAGCCAGGTACTGTGCAGTAGTGGCAAAGTGCGGCTCCTCCACTAAGCGTGTGAGATTGAGTGACGCGGCAGTGACACAACCTGTCCCCGATTCATTCACAAAGTATTACTGTGTTGTCCCAGTAATACAATAACAGTACTGCATTGTCCCAGTGACACAATAACTTCAAGAAAGCCAACACATGGGGAAACATTAGCTGAAAAAACACTGATTACAACTACATTTTCCTGTGGGACTTCATTTTACTGTATTGTTACCATTGGCTTACATTGAAAGGGTGGCTGAAACACCTACACTGGAGCCAACTGCAGTGCCACAAGTGAGCACGCTCAAGACCAGGAAATTAGCATCAAAAACAAAGCCCAGTTTTGGCCACTTAATGTGAACCAATAAGTATTCTCATAGGTTTGTCAAGTGATGTAGTGGGTTGTACAATCAAGTGCTATCAGCCAATCAGAGAAAGGGGCTGGAGAGGAAGGCAACAGTCACTGATGCTGGAAATAAATAATTTTACTATAAACCAAGAAAGAAAGGTCCATTCGTGTGGAAGGCACCCGAATGGACAAGAGAATATATAATAACATAATATAACAAAAATGAAAATAAATAACAAAAAAAAACATAGAACATTTATCGACAGCCACACACTAAAGAGCAACCAAACTCAGGTTTGGGCATGTGGGGAGGATGCTGGTTATCTTTCACAGTGCGTGACTAGCGTTTCCTTCCAGTACACTGTGGTTGAGTCGAGAACTAAAGCCCCATTTTATGTATAAAGCCGTCTGGGGAGTCTTATTATACGGTGGAATGCCTGCTGGGAGAGGTCTTCTCACTAGCACACAATGGAACTTCCAGAAAGTGGGCACAGTGTCCCTCCATGGCCCAAGCCACTGTTATGTGGGAGTGCTCTCAAGAGACAGGCATTCACCTGTCCACAATGAAGCCACTGTACGAATCAGTCACAAATCTACAGCACTGCTTTGTCTTCTAAAGAATTTAAATGGAAAAGCCGTCAGCTATATTGCCTTCCTGTGGCAATATGTCCCAACAGGCAACTTTTTCTTAAGGGCAACTTTGGTTACAATACCAAGATATGATAACAGAATGATATGGACTGATAATGATTGAGAGGCTAGAAAAGCATGGTGTGGTTGCATATCGTGGCAGGTTTTAATAAAAAGGAAGCAAGTCTGTATCTAGGACAATGCAAACCCCCCACTAAAAAAACACATTTTTTTAATGGGGGGTTTGGCTCAACTAGTGTCCCAGGTCTAAATCTGATTGGAGGGAAGTAACCACAGCAGTGAGCCGCATTTGAGAATTACGGATGTAAACATCTGGCCTAATTAGAGGATTATGAGAGCAGGAGCCAGCACGAAATTCACAAACCACAAAGGCCCTTCTGGGTTCCCTGCTGGCTAAGAAGCTCTTGGACTGCACGAGACACTCAATAGTTACAGGGACTGAACCCAGTGAAAACACTGCATGCATGAGAAACAAGATGGCTAGAGAGGACGGCATGATATAGAAAGCAGGAAGAGGATGCAAAGATATACTGAAGATAAATTAGGTAAAAGGAAATCACAACAGCAATGCTGAACATCTTCACTCCAAGCCTGACAGAGAGCACATCATTCAACAGCTGGAGATCTCATTGAGCTTCACATTATCACAATCAGGTTGAAATAAATGTATGGATTGAATGGAAACCTACAGGATGGAAGATTAAGGGTTCGGCAGCCCTGCTTTAACTGATTCAATGACCAGTTCCACTCAATGCAGGTCTAAAGAACCCACAAGAGCTAGACCTACAAGTGGGGACCTCTCAAAAGCCGTCATCATGAACACAGGTCATTCGAGCAGCTTAGAACAAGCTATGACAGCATCACTTAGCCTGCCATTACGCCAAAATGAGAAACCTCTATTAACTTCAAATTTAAAAAAGAATATGAAGGGGTAAGGATTGGGGTATCGTAGCAAACACAAAACTGCATTCGTTTCATTCCCCCTAAGTCTGACTCTGCATCTGAGCAACAGGTGCACCTGCCGTCTCAGAAGTCACCACTAATAGAACACTCATACATAGCGAACCGAGTCTTCGGAGAAATTCCCATCTTGGTCGACGGTTGACATGAGCGAGTCCGGTGAGAGGTTGCGGCGTTAAATGTCCTTATTCTATTTCTGTCGTCGCAGACAGTTAATTGTCTGGTAGATGCATCATTTTCACAGGCCTCTAATAACAATAATACCACAACAGTAACATGAATTCTAATAACGCTTCAACCTCGTTGTCTGTCCTATGGTGTCTAATGTTAGCCGTATACTGGAGTCTAGGGCTGCATTTCCAGTTGTCTTTTTTTTTTTAACATTCCCTTTGGAAAAATGCATCCATGTGGTTGACCATATGGTCTGCAGTTTGAGCACAATGATGTGGGATGTTATTAGCAAGATGCATTACAAGTCATCACAAAACATGCGCTTAACCTTAGTGTACCTCAGTGTCCAAAGAACTTGAAATGTTTTCATATTTCTGGGTTTACAAATGCCACTTCGTAGACTACATCAGGGTGAAAAGCAGCTTAATCTTTTATCACAAGGTACCAAGCTAATATTCACAATCTCTGCCTCATCGCTAAAATGCTTTATAATATGTTGAATATAACCAACTCCAGAAACAAAGCTAATGCGATTATGTAATTTGTGGTGCCAGTCTTGGGCGCAACGCATCACCAATCCTTTGTAGTGACCATAAAAGGGTGCTTTTGTGCAAATTTGTATCAACTCACGGGATGAAATGAATCTCGGCAATACGGCGTTTGACATCCCGAGTAGTTGATAGTCGTCGGTTCAAAATGAACATTAAGCACAATGCGCGAAAGCGTGCGTGACTCCAGACTTCACAAAGCTGTACCGCACGCTACATAGCTAGCATGGCTAACATTAGCCAGTTACTCACAACACAATACACATCAACACGCTTCATTATCTTAGTTTCCGTTATTATTTCCTTTCCTTTGTGTCAGATGACAGGACAAATAACACGAAACGTTAGTCACCTATGGAGTTATTACTGGGTGGCTTTGTATTATTAGTCAGTCAGTTAGCTAGAAAGCTAGTTAGTTGAAATGATGAACTGGCGGCAACAGCAGTAAGTCGCAACTCAGTAACTTGGCTAGCCACTACTAGGTTTAGCTAACGTAACGATATAATTTACTGTTACAACAACGTTACGCCATTACACTTTCGGCCTAGGTAATGTTGATTGATCCAATGGATTCGCTGATTTTACGATACAGGGGAACACAGTGAGACAATACATATTGCTAGTCGTAGCTAAGTTATAGTGGGTAGGCTACATAGAACGATAGCTATCTTATGTTACCCACACGACTGTCAACTAAGAACATAAGGCAACGTTAGTATTTATACATACAGTATAAATAGGAGCAAGCTAGAGATCCCACCCAATAATCATGTAGCCAGCAATCTGCTATCAGAACTAGCGGGATTTGTTCCCAAGGTAGCGCTAACTACCCATCAAGCTACACCCTCGTGGTTGGAAGCTTACTATGCATGCAATCAAGCTACTGTTAGCTTACCTTTGGTTGTAGTTAGGAAGCTGGCGAGCTAGCTAACTAACTATGGAGATATCCTAGTGTAACACCAAGTGCAGGTGACCGCCACGTTCAGACGCAAGCGGAAAGGACACCACTCCGGAGTTTCAGCCCTAACACAAACGCGTGTCCTCTCCGCGTCAATGGAGCTGTAACGTTACAGCGAAGCGTTACTGGCGTGCTATTTTATAATTGTGGCAGACAGAGCGACCAGAATGGGTTGGCGGAAAACTCCACCAGTGGCACAACACAAACCTAAACAGATGATGACGTCAAGGGCCGGCCCCTAGACCATGCCTCTAGAAGTAGCACAGCAGCCAATCACGAACGTCGACCGTTCTTTTGGGTTCACTTGTGTTCTTCACAGGATCCACCATTCTTTCTTACATTATTGTCACTGGCATTTTTACGATTAAAGTTGAGTCTTTTCAACCATACGTTCCGTTACCTCTGTATATTCACAGCTACACGCCCCCCTAGCGTTCTTTCTCCAGAACTGTGTCATTGTTATTTAAGTGACCGATATTGACCGATTGACCGATACACTTTTTAACACTTAAAATAGTGATTTCTGTTGCGAATCAATATGGTCGAAATATATCCGACGCACAAGCCTACAAGTCTGACAATGATCAAAGACTCCCTTGAAAAGTGGCCAAATAAATAATATAAAACAATTTTTTAAAATACATTAGGAATACAATCCTAATAATTTGCTTTTAGTTTCCTTTATTAAAAGCACCATAGTTGCTGGAAGATTAACCCCAAAATTAAAGTGACAACATTTTTTTTTTTTTTAAGTCAGGATTTAAAATAAACCATAGGTCTATTCTTATTCTCCCTGACACTGGTGGCAAAACATGGAAAATGTTAAAGGTATGAAAATAAAAATCATACAAAAATCATACAAAGCCCCATATTAAAACACTAGTCACGTGAAGATTATCCAACTAGGGGCTGGAAGATGTAGAAACATGTATGCATATTACAAATTAAACACTGCACACACTCCAGAGGTGAGCATCACAGAGACTCCATCCATTATCTTAACCCGCTTATCCTGAACAGGGTCGCAGGGGGGCTGGAGCCTATCCCAGCATACATTGGGCAACAGGCAGGAATACACCCTGGACAGGTTGCCAGTCCATCGCAGGGCACACACACCATTCACTCACACATACATACCCATGGACAATTTTGACTCTCCAATCAGCCTAACCTGTGGAAGGAAACTCATGCGAACATGGGGAGAACATGCAAACACCACACAGAGAGGCCCTGGCCGACCGGGATTTGAACCCAGGATCTCCTTGCTGTGAGGTAGCTGTGCGACCCACTGCACCATCCATGCCGCCCTTGACAGGCAACTTAAGGAAAGTGCTGCAAATACAACACAATTGCAATGAAAAGAAAAAACTTTCTTGCAATGAAAAGGTAGGAGATAAATGTATACATTTCCTGAATCATAAACACCTTGGCCACATGTCTGCAAAATCTGTGTGTGATATGCAGGAACAAATAAAGATCTATGAAGCAAAATGTAAGCAGTGTACCGTGGTGTCCCTTAGTGTCTCAAAATCTATCCAAAATGCTATCAGTTCTGTAGAACAAGCAAACCCAGTTGCAGTAATCCAGCAGGCAAAGAGTTCATTCAGAGTCTTTATTTCAGTATGGCAAGTCAAACAGGCAAGGGTCAATAGCCAGCAAACAGATTCAGTAGGGATAAGGCAGTTTATGGTGTGAGAGAGTCCAGGCAATGGGTCAATACAACGGCAAACTGGAACAGTAAGGAGAATCCAAAACAGGATCGTGGTCACAGGCGAAGGATCAATAATAGACAAAAACCAAATTCGAAAACAAAAGTCGATATGCCAAAACCAGACAGACGGGAAAATCACAACATGGAAGTCAGGGAGGAAACAGTTAAAGCGGTTGAAGAATAGTGATGACCTGGCCTGGAGGGAATTGAGTCTTTTGGCCGACTTCAGGTACTCCAGGTTGTGGTGGTCGGCCCAGACAATGAACGGAATGGTGGCCATCTCCAACAGATGTCGCCACTCCTCAAAAGCCAACTTCCTGGTCACCGATACTGTAGTTCCTCTCTGTGGGCGAGTGGCGATGAGAGAAGAAGGCACAAGGGTGGACTTTGCTGTCTGCGAACCGCTGGGACAGGACCACTACGACCCCGGTGTTGGAGGCGTCCACCTCCAGGGTGAACTGAACTCTAGGTTAGGCATGGTTAGGACAGGAGCAGAAGAGAAGCATCTCTTCAGTTCCCTCAAAGTGGAGTCGGCAGTGGGTGTCCAGCAGAAGGTGACCTTGCTGGAGGTCAAGGCAGATAGGGGAGCGGCAACGGAGCTGTAATTTCGTATGAACCTCCTGTAGAAATTGGCAAACCCCAGGAAGCGTTGGAGCTCTTTGCAGTTGGTAGGAGGGTTTTTTTTGGTATTGTTAGTAAATCGAAGTTTTACCAGGAACCAGTAAGATGACCGTTGTCACAGGAAGAAGCAGATCCGATGTTCGTCATTAGAAAACGGGAAAGTTTATTACAATCAGGAAAATGTTCCAAAGAGTAATGGTGTTTGGGGTGTTTTAAAGGATTAAATTTGCATATATTCAAATATGTCTACAAATCCAAGTGTAACCTCTGATTGGTGGTAAGGAATTGCGCCTATCCCGAGCACCTCGGATTGGGCCATTCAAATCCCTAATGGTTGTGAGGCCTTGCCCCGCTCCCCCCTGGAGCCCAGTGGAAAATCCCCAGAGGGGGAACCTTGAAACTGATAGCGGTCATTATCATATGTGAAGTGGTCCAATACACAAATTTGTCTATCTCCCAACAGTATCCATTTTAAGCTGCCCTCTGGAGATGACAAAGCCGAGGAACTGGATTGAGGATTGATGAAATTCATGGCAAAGAGACAGTTCTCAAGGTTGCGACGGAGCACTTGACGGATGCAATTGATGTGTTCCTCCAGGGTAGCAGAGAAGATGAGGATATTGTCCAGGCAAACAAACACAAAGCGGTTGATCATGTCCCGGAGGACATCATTGATGAGGTTCTGGAAGACGGCTAGAGCGTTGGTGAGGCCGAACGGCATCACAAGGTACTCAGGGTATTGAAAGCTATCTTCCACTCTTCACCCTCGCGAATGCGGACCAGGTGGTAAGCGTTGCGGAGATCCAATTTGGTGAAGAACTGGCACTTCTGTAGTGACGAAAAGGCAGAGGAGATGAGTGGGATGGTGTACTTCTCCAAGGAGAGGGTCTCTGGGATGGAGAGGGAGAAGAGACGACCTCTCAGAGGAGTGGTGCCAGAGTGCAGTTCAATGGCACAATTGTAGGATGGGTGAGGAGGCATGGAGCAGGCTCGGGACTTACTGAAGACCTGTCCAATGTCGTGGTAGACAGGTGGGATGGAGGACAGGTCAGGCTGTGTCTCAGAAGTGTCAGGGACGGTTGGAGGCAGGACTGGTGACAGTTGGGGCTCCAGTTTGTGATGGTTCCCCAGTCAACTTGGGGATTGTGCTGGAGTAGCCACGGTCTGCCCAACACCACCGGGACCAGACTTTATAATGTGGAACATTAGCTCCTCCTGGTGGTTGCCTGAGATCTGCAGCCAAACTGGAGAGGTTATTGTGTCGACTGCAGCCAGGGGTGCGCCAGTGATGGTGCTGGTGTGGAGGACCTGGTAGAGAATGGATGTCAGAACTCCCAAGTGAAGGACCAGAGCAGGGCAGATCAGGATAGATCTATGAATCGGCTCCGGAGTAAATCAGAACTGAATCAGAGTTCTGATGGAGTAATCAGAAACAGAGCAGGAACCCTGGCGGATACGGAACAGTTCACGGGAAGCAGCTGGTCCGGAGACGGCCCGGTCAAACATCCTCTTCATGGCGGTTGAGAAGAGAGCAAAGCTGTAGCATTTGGGAGTCCCAAAAGGCGGTTCCCCATTCCAAAGCTCTGTCGGACAGAAGAGTGACTATGTAAGCCACCTTGGACCTTTCGGTGGGGAAGGTGGAAGGCTGGAGCTCAAAGATCGATTGGCACCGGGACAGGAAGGATGCGCAGTCCTTAGGTTCAGACAAGGCTCTGGGCGGGAACGGACTATATTATATATATATATATATATAACGGAATATATTCTGCATCATTTCCAAGTGGTAATTATTATCTAGGGGTCCAAAAACCAACCCAAAACCACTCTCAAAAAAAAATAATAATAATTTTTTTGTCCATTATGTGGCATTAGCATTTATATGGCACAGCCGATGGGGATTCGAATCCAGGACCTCCTTGTTGTGAGGTGGCAGTGCTACCCACTGCACCATCCGTGCCACCACATACTACCTCTGTTGGTTGAAATTAAAATTGAGCAAAAGGCTGATCCCCTTGTACGAAAAAAGGAACATTACTTATGGATATCCCTTATTCTAATTGGCTGTCTTGCAAACCCCTGCTGCACAAACTAACAAGTGGTCAGCCCAGTTGCCTTGGTCCAAAGAAAATTCATAACAAAGTGTGCTTTCTTTTCTGAAAATGCAGTACCAAGCATTGGGGCAGCTAGTTACCAGAGGGAAGTGGGTCATTAAGGTCACATCTCAAGTGAGCCCCTGTCACTGAGTGGCGGGAGAGAGACTTGTTGTGACTCAGAGTGTCTCCTGGATGCTTGAGGACACTCAAACTGAAGTGTGCTCACTCTATTTGGCAGGCCCTCCGCACCTCTCAAGAGAAGTGCCTTCAATCTTCCTCTGAGTTTCCAGTACGTGGATTTCATTTGGAGATGCACATGAGCCTGGACTGTGTGCTTGAGCACATGCATGATTTTATGAATGGGGTTTCAGATAGGACCAATATTTATTAATAATCTAAAAGGCAATACAGTTATGATTGGTAGTATGGCTCTGTTCTCGGAGGCCCCAACCCCACCTACCAGTGGAATACACACAGAAAAGATCTAGCAGCAATGAAAAACATTATTAACCTTCATTTGTAGAGGATAGATCGACAGCATGTCTTGGATGTGGGAGGAAACTAAAGTGGGCATAGGGTGAACATACAAACTGCACACAGATTTGCTCCAGTCAGATTTGAGCCCACCCATAGTCTGATAAACATATGAGGGATGAGCTGGGGTGGTGGTGGGTTTCTTAGACTTGCAGGCTGCCGCATGCATACATACAGGAGATAGCAGGTTTACACTGGCAGCATGCAGTGAGTATGGGCACAGGGGGAAGCGGCCGAATAAGTAGGGGGAAGCAGTTTAAATAGACCTTCCTGTTAGGAAAATGGACTGTGATAGGCAAACATAACTACTCAGCTGAGCCATCAGCTGATTCAGCCAGAGTCGGGCTTGACTCTCGTGGCCTGCCTGAATTATGCGATGCTCCATGATTACCCATTTGCAGCTGTGGTGGAACAGACAGTGGTGTGAGAGAGCAGCAGCATTTAGGTCCCTCCACGAATCGGGTCTTCATGTGCTCATAGCAATGCCAAAGGATAGCCTGGATACAGTCTATGCAGGGCACAACGCCAGCAAGTCATGGGGTCTGGCCTTTTGTGAAGGATTATAAATTTTGCCGTGCATACATAAGATGAAACAGAGGGACTTGTACAGTGCTAGAAACCGGCATAATCCAAGCTGAACCCCTAAACTATCTCTGCCCTTCTGTCAACACCAATGTTGCAACATGACAGTTCAGTGGATAACTAAATATATATTTTTTGGCTGTAGTTTCTTGCTTTGTTACCAAGTTCTGTAGCTGGAATTATTTGTACGTGTCCCGAGTACAACAGAAAGCAGCCTGTCAACAAAATAGGTTGGAAATTCTGCTCCCAGAAGGCCAATGTGTGTGCAGCTATTTGTTTTCACAGATTGCCCTGGCTAGCTAATTAGTAATCCAATTCCGGGTTCACTAATTATTGGATGGATCACAGTAACACTGTGCTTCATATAGAGACACAAAAACAGGTTTCAACCAATGATTGAGCTTACCAATTGGAAGGTGAGATTTTCACTGCTTCTCTCTAGAGCAGGGCTGCCCGAACCCTGTTTCTGGACATCTGCTGTCCTGTATGTTTTCACCCCAACCCTAATTAAGCACACCTCATTCAACAGTTAGAGATCTTGTTAAGATGCTAATTATTAGAATCAGTTGTGCCACTTTTATGGTTGAAATGAAAATGTACAGGATGGTTGATCTCCAGGAACAGGGTTTGGCAGCCCTAGATAAATCTTTGAAATTAGTATGGTTATTATGGGATATCTTCCTTTGGCAGAAGGCTTGGGAAATAGGATTGAAATCACAGTCACCCACAAGGAGGCAGTGTATGACTTGCTGTAGAATTTTTAAAGAGTTAAATATATTCCTCCGTACGATTGTCAGTAGAAAAATAAATGCAGGTACGTCTTTGTTTCAAACAGATAGTTTAATATAGTAGAGGAACTAGTGGTTCTGTTCCCCAAGTACAGATCAACAAGAACTAGCAAATGAGGGAGAATGTCACTCTTATACCCTGTCCCTCAATGGAGACAGTGGAACAAACAGCCATTGTCATAAATGAAATTAAAACACATCACAGGAGTGGGGAGGGGGGTGATTAGATCTGGTGGGGAGGTAAAACAATGTGTAGGGAAAGGGGTTGAGGGAGGGGGTAGAGGATATAACAGGGTTGTAGATTGACCAAACAAAGTGAGATGCTTCACGGGCGGTTGGCTGTAGTGGACTTGTCTCCCATGTTTTCCAACACTGCAGAGCTGCAGTTATCACCTGGGATGACATATGCATGTCTACGGCAAGGGGCCAGCTTTTGAGCTACTAGTTTTGCCAATTGGTATGAAGTGATACCAATATTTTTGCTCAAAAAGCCTATTTTCCCATTGGACTCCATTCACATTTGACAGCAAACTAAAAATATATCCGCCTATATATTGTTGTTCAATCTATCATATTTTTATTTATTTTAAAAATTATTTTTTCAGTGGTCTGATTTTTACCCCCAGCGCACAGACAAAGACAAATATTTTTATTTCATGCATTTTTATGTCATAGACATAAAATCTAGTGCACCCTTGTTTGGCAACTGCTCAAGTGTTTATCATTGGTTCATCTGCTGTGGTACATAATTTACTCTGAGTCTTCTTCGTTGTGCATGTGACCAAGGACACAAATGAGCATGAGCAGTGAGCAACATGCTGCCCTGTGCGGTGGAATTTCCCCCCATTGGTTTCTATTGGCATTGCTGTCTCTATATATTATATACTCTAAGCAAGGTCTATGGGGTTGAATCACAACTGGCTGTGTGATACCCTGCGGGAATGTGTCCTTTACACAGTTACCATGACAACACACCTGGAGACATTTTCCAACTCAAAAAGGGCTTTATTTGCATGTCAGTAAGAAGTAGCAGTATTGTCAAAGCAATTATAATTAGGTGTGACTATCTCAAAAAAATGACCCGTGTCGGAACGTGACAGTTCAGTTTTTGGCTGCAGTTTATAGAAATCTTACTCTGTTACCCAGTTCTGAAGCTGGAATTATTGGAGCCTGCCCAGAGTATGACAGACAGCAGTGTCTTCTGTTTCAGTTGGGATTTTATTTCATATTTTACTTTGATGTGCCACCCTCAGCACCACTCTGATGTAGCAGCCAAAATGCCGGAATCAAACATAAAAACGAGTGTCTTCTCTGTGCCTTTACATGCCACAGGCAAATTCTACTGATTCTAGTCCAAAAATCATCTTAAATACCACACACATATGTTTATAGTTGTCTAAACCAGTGTAACATTGATTGTAATAATCCTTTTCCTCCAGCTGTTAATACTCAGACCTGACCCCCTTCCCAAACAACACGATTTTAGGATTATAGGATCTGGCTTTAATGTGGGCGTGAATGTGTGTGGGTTTTATGTGTAAGAGGTTGTAACAGGTCAAACACAATGTTTACATCATACTTTTTTAGTACAAACAAAGAAATTTAGAAATGGAAGGCCAAACATGCTGAAGTAAACTGTCTGTTCTAACAGGAACCATTCTGTTATGTCCTCCTTCGGGTTAAGGTGTTTCCAGTGCCCGAAATTGCCCCTCACCACAACTCCATGGCTCTACACTTTAATCCTCAAAACTGTGCTGATCCTTGAAAATATTTTCCCCAGTCTAAGTAAGCACCCCGCTGGGCTTCCAAGGTCAGGAAATTGGGAGGCTCTGTGTACGTTGCAGGCCCGATATGAAGAATGTGACCCCTGGTCTGGGAACAAACAAACAAACATACAACAAATCTCTTTTTCTCAGTCTACTTCCCTGTCTCTCCCCATAAAATGACAATATCAGAGAAGAAATAGTGATTATTTTCCCATTTTCCACTGAACACTGCTACGAAAAAGTCTCTTCAGTTTTCTTGCAGTGAGTGAAAGCTTGGTCCAGTGCTTCCTTCCTGTAAGGACTTCCTTAAATACACACACACTGTAGATACAAATAACCTGCTGTGTTTCCTTGTTTATTTGCCACCCCCATGAAGGTTTATAACTAGGCAAAGGTGCATGCTGAGTGCGGGGGGTGGGGATTTCAGGTCAGCGAGTTTATTGACATGTGGCACCGGTAGATAGCAGGAGAGTTCAGTTTGACACGCTGTCACACCCTAGATCACATTCTCGAAGAGCTGCATGGAGCTCATAATGTCTGCATCCTAAAAGTGAAAAAAAGACAGAAAAAAAACAAGATAGAATCAGTCAAGAAGTACATGTCAACAGCAAGCGTTTCTATTATTCTGTACCTTTAGTGAAACAGAACATGGACAGCTGTGCTAGAGTGTTCTCAAACACAGGCAGCTGTGCTGGAATGTTCTCAAACACAGGCAGCTGTGCTAGCATGTTCTCAAACATGGACAGCGTGTGTGTTACTGAGGCATTGTACTGTACTGAATGAGAGCAGAATGGTGCCAGGCAGGGTTCGATCTGAGGGGAGAGGGGGGGGGGTCTGTCACTAAAGTTAACAATACAATGAATTCACATTACAGCAGAATGTTCACTATGAACAAGTTCATTTTACAGTTAGCCTTTTTAACACCACTGGATTCATTTAAGTATTTTACTGTGTGGTGTGGTGTGTCTGAATGGTGTTAAGAGCTCCGTGGCAGAGTTCCCCAGTGTTAATGCTTTGTGTGGTTAGAAATGAAGCGCCCTCAGCTGGTTTGCTGTGGATCACAGTGCTACCTTCTGACAGGTCTCCATGAACTCATCGATGGTCACCACTCCATCTCGGTTTCGGTCCATTTTCTGAAACAAAGAGGGAGTGAACGGGCTTCAGCACACCGAAGTGGCACACTGCAAAACAAGGTCATTATTATTACATGTCATTTGGCTGACGCTTTTATCCAAAGCACCTTGCGGGTCCCAGTCATGTACCTTAAACCACTACGCTACAGGGTGACATGCTTCAGCTGCTGCAGTGGCCACTGTGTTCTAAGCCACTAATTCCTTCATAATGTCTTCATAATTCCTTCATAATGTCTTCATAGTGCATCACAGGTTTTGCTAAGGGTGTTCATTCATGCCAATCAGCATGCCATTTCTGTCTTTGCACAATGTAATGTTACTCATGTTATGTATTGACAACTAATATCTGTTGGGCCCCCTGTTGATTGCACTGTGCATTGCCTAATCCTGTATGTATGCACTTATGTAAGTTGCCGTCAGTAAACACAAGGCTGAATAGCATCCGTGTTGGAATTAGTTGAGGAAAGGCAAACGTAAACCGTCGTGAATTTGTTTGGGAAAAGGCAAACGTAAACCGTCATGGATTACAGTATGTATACATCATGGCCATTCTTTTTTACACGTTAGGTGTTGGGAATTGGCATTGGGACTACCTGGAAGAACTTCTCCACGTGCTCAAAGGGTGCGTCTTCTCGCACACTGGGGGAGGTGTACCTGCCCATCATGTCATAGATCGACTTCATGATTGCAAGCATCTCCTGTTAGACAATCAGACACAATTGCAGAGAGTCAAGGATAGTATTGTTAAATAAATAAATAAATAAATATATATTTATTTGACATTTGATCCAAAAAACGGATAGTATTGCTGTGATTCTTTGCATTACTCTGAAGAATTCCTGCTACCTCTTTGGTGATGTAACCATCCTTGTTGATGTCGTAGAGGTTGAAAGCCCAGTTGAGCTTCTCATTCACGGACCCCCTCAAAAGTACAGACAGTCCGATCACGAAATCCTGCAGAAAATAGCAAATAAATAATAAAAATACTGTATTATACTGTATTATATTACAAACTTTTTTTCGTTTGTAATATTTGACATATTTACAATATTTAGATGTTACCAATAGATCTTGCTTTCTCACCTCAAATCGAATGGAGCCGTTTCTGTCCATGTCGAAAGCATTGAACAGGAAATGTGCATAAGTTGTGGCATCTGATCAGGGAGAGTGAGAGAGAGAGAAATCTACATTACTTCAGACTGTATTCATTCATAGTACCACTGTCAGTTGCACAATTTCTTTTTCTGTGTTGTATGAAACCTGCTTATTTCATCACTTCATCATGATATACCAATGTCTCTGAGTGATTATTTTATTTTCTTTCTCTACCCCTGTCCTCAACTCCTCTCCTTCTTTCATAGTTCCAGCGCTACCACCTCTGCTGGATGGCTGCCACAGGCTTTCTTCAACAGGATAAAATTATCGAGGGGGAGATGAGGCCTACCTCCTTGAGGGAAGAACTGGGAATAGATGGACTTGAAGGTCTCTTCATCCACAAGACCACTGGGACACTCCTGTCAAAGAGGCAGCGAGGAGGTGAGCTAGAGATGACACGCAAACACGCAGGCACATACCCGCTTTACACTTACATTAGAATTTAACTCATCAATAATAACCTGCAAAAGTGCATTAATAAAGGTTTAACCAACAGGTCGAGCACGTGCCAAGTCATCAGTGTCAGAAATGATAGTTGCAGTCAGCACATACTGTAGATCAGCATAATACTTACTGTAAGTGCCACATTAAGTGCAGCAGGGGGGACTGAGAGGATGCAGTGGAAAGCAGTAAATGGGCTTGAGGATATGATGTCAGATGTAAATGTTACAGGGCAGTCTCAGGGTAAATACACTCCCTTAACCCTGGCCTTACGTTCTTAAAGCCCCTGTAGAGAGACTGCAGCTCCTTCCTGGTGAACTTGGTCTGGGCCTGAAGCTGCTCCAGGCCCTCAGGCTGGTGTCTGACGGCGGAAAGCTCCAGGTCACTGTCGCTGCTGTCTGTGTGAGGCACAGAGGGAAGGGAGACCAGCTACTGCACATAACCCAGGTAGAGAAACACTACTGACAGTGCATAGCTATCAGAATCAGTGCAGGTAATCTTCAGTTGGGGAGCCCCATAATGAGACTAGAAAGTAAAATGTCAAGTGTCCATATGTATACTGCAAATGTAACACTGAACATGTTACTATGTAGGGAAGAAAAACGAGAGAGGACAGAGAGCCAAAGAAGAACAAAATGAAAGAGTGGGATACAAATACGAGTGTAAACAGAAGGAGGAGAGCCGAAGGCAAGGTCACTGTCCTTCACAGCCCCCTACAGCAGACCAGAGGCCCATATTTAGCCCCGTGTAAGGCCAACTCGATACTGCATGCATAATTAATGAGAGGCAATGCTAAAACCGCGTGGTTACTGACCCTCCCCCAACCAAAGCCAAAGGACAAGAGAGAAAGAGAGGGAGAGAGACAGGGGGGAGTGAGCTACCCGCACGCCTGTGGACCTGGGAGAAGGACTGAGACGAGAGGGGGGAAAAAGAGAGGGAGAAATTAAAAGAAGTAGGGGTTTCAGTTAAGTCAATAAAATCACTGAATCACTGAGGGAGAACAGTTGGAGAGATTTGTACTTTTGCTGGTGTGTACACACACAGACACACACACACACACACACACACACACACACATGCATGCAGGCATATGCACACGGACACACACAGTAGGCCCAGAATGATTAAAATATTAATCATACCGACCTAAAAAAGGGAATCTGATTTCAGTACTTGGTGTGAGTGTACATAAAACTGCAAATTAATGGACCATGTTGGTTACTTATCAACAATACACAGATATAGTTATATATACACATTAGTTACACACTTGTTACAGTGTAATAACACCTTGGGCAAGATGTACTTAGCCTTTTGCTACTAGTCTCAGGTGCAGATATGACGCATTCTACCCCAGAAACATGCGTGTTATGTATCAAACAGGCGCACGGGGCTGGAGATGCAGTATCCGTGCCATGTACACGTACGTCGTAAGGTCTCTCATTAATGCATATGCTTTTACAGGAGGATCGTGAAACTAACAGGAGATATTATCATGATATTATAATGTGATGATGTATTCCATTTAATTTACTCATGTAAAGGGTCATTCTTTGCATGAAAGTTCTCCACCTCTAAAGAGCAGGTGTACATGAAGGCACAATCATGATAAAGATGGTCTAAGAGAATCTTTGCAACAACAATCACAGTATTTCAACTCCCCGAGCAATACACTGAGCCATCCGATACTGTTTGTCACAGTAAATATTGGCTAAAGTCACAAAGCAGTCACAGCAAAGTTCTTAAAAATCACAGAAAATAGAACAGTCTTTAACATTTTTTTGTCACATTAGTCCAGTGTTTTAATTATTTATTCAATTAACCAATAGAATAGGAAATGATTTAAATAACATGTGCAACTGCAGTGATAGTGACAAGTGCTTGAAAAGAAAGAAAACCAGAGGGTAATTTCCTCTAGCAGAACAAAAACAAATTGAGTAAATTCATTGATAGGCTGGGGCATTTAATCACTTCCGTCCATTACAGAAAGAACATGCTTGGCCTTTAACAGAACTTCGTTAAAAACAGAATGCTCAAATTACATTACTAAAATAATTTTAAAAACAGGTTTCAGTCTTTGATGGAGCTGTTGTCACCAACTTTACTGTAGCTGTAGGACAATCAGTGAACAGCATCAATACTGAAATCATGAAAAGCACTAATAATCAGGAACTGCCAAAAAAGAGAGAAAAACCATGGAATCTGTGTAACTAATGCGACAAGCATCCAGATATAGAAATAATTATGCTTCTTAAAAACTGGAACCCCCCCACGCAATCTTCCCATTCCTACCCGGAAATACTTCGGCTCATTGCAACATTACGCTCTCTCACATCTGGATTGATTGTCAACAACAATTGTCGCCACAGCTGGAATATCACAAGTCCACATTTTGTTCTGCCCTGTCCGTAGTGCTGGCTATGTTCTTACAGTATTGCACTGTAATATTGATACATGAATTTACCCACATCCAATGAAGATATCCAAAGCACTAAACAGCAATTTTTTTTTATTTAGAACCGCGCTTTTTTTTTTTTTTTTTAGATATTTTTTAGGCCTTTTTCAGCTTTATTGGATAGTATATAGAGACAGGAAGAATGGGGGCAAGAGAGATGGAAAGACATGCGACAAATTGTCAGACAGTCGGATTTGAACGGTTGACGTCGCGGCTCACAATGACCATGCGGTCAGTGCTCTGCAGGCTGCGCCACCGAGACACCCCAGAAACACGCTTCTGAAATATGTGATTAGTAGGGAGACCCATTCACTGACTACACAATTAGGAGTAGCCTTAGTAAATATGGTGATCATTTCACGGACTGCGTACACATAAATATTCATGCCACAATTTGGGCAGCAAGTTTTATGCATACGTACATCAGACCCTTAATGTATAGCACCACATTCTAGGCCAGCCTATTACAGGCTGAGCTGTGATTGGGAGAGGAGTTTGACCAATGAGTTGAACAGCTGTAAGCCATCAAACCGGCCAATGACAACAAAAGTCTTCAATGTCAAATTTCTAAAGTAAGCAAAACATTTACTCAAGAAAGCTGCTTATGTGAGTCTTCTCTTTGCCTGACTAAATTAAACCTCAGCTTCTGGAGGTGAATATTTTAAAAGATATATTATATGCAATCTCCTTGCTCTTTACAACAGTAAGTATGCAACGTCATAATGTCAGGCGCAACACACAGGGCAGCAACATTATTTTCTGCCAGCTGTGCCCCATCTTTGGATCTGAGGAAGACTACCGTTACTAAATGCCAGATTGGAGGAGAACTGTTTCACAGCAGCATATAACAAACGGTACGATACTCATAAAAAATAAAAAATGAACACCAGAACCACAGCCGCATGCACCCTCATCGTTGAACATGTCCACTGACTGAAGGAGCTGCTTATGGGACCAAAAGGGCGGAGGTGTAATTCTGTATCCGTTACCACGGAAACACCAGGGGCCACACCCACGATCTGTTACCTCAGCGGCGATATACCCCCGTCCCAATCCTTACCTTCCATGGACATGGGCTCCAGGACGCCGAACTGCTTGAGGACGGCTATAAACAGAATGATGACCACGCCCACTGCAAACAGCTCCATCCCTTGCATCCCCATGGCTGGCTGCAGGGGAGGACAGTTCTTAAGAGTGCACAGAGGGTGTGCGTGTGTGTGGGCAGGGTCGGGGGGGGTGGGGCTCACATTAGTCCAGTGAGCTGGAGAGGACTATGTTTGCAAGACCCAAGTGGTCAGACTGCTGCCAAAAACATTTTTCAGTGAGCACAGACATGGGCTAGTGTCCTGGAGAACCCGTGACCCTGTGTAGACCATTTTGGGATGTCCAAAAAACTTGGCTGATCTGGAACTCCGCACATGAATTTCTGCCAGCTTAAATTAAACAAGAGATCCTTTAGGATTTTGATTTAGGAGGCTTCGGTGGGCTGAGTCATGAGTCCGCTCCTCCTGCTGCCAGGCTCTCTGGTTCTACCTCAGCTCTTGGGAGCACACAGGTGTACGGAGACACAGGTGTAACTGCGCATTCACCTGGGGCCGACAGGCACACAAGCGCTGCATTGGTGCAAATCACATTCTTATATCTGATATACACTACAGAACCCGATTCAATGTTCCAGTCAGATCATAGCTACATTGACAAATTTATCCCAAGGTTTGTTCTCAATCATTGTCTTTGTCATGCTCACAATGTACATCAACTATACAGCACACAAAGTACCCAACAAACTAAAACTAACACACTGACTGTCATAGAATTATTCACTATGAAAACCAAGATTAGAAATATGCATTCTATCAAACCTACGCATCAAAACTGTCATAAAATGTAATCAGATCTCCTTGCCTTCTCTCTGTGCAGAGTTTCACTTTGAGTTTTGACATATATTCTTATATATCTTTCTCTCACATCTCAGTAACATTTTCTTTTTTACTTTGCCCATTTTGCAACCTGAAATCTTCTGCTTCACCATTTGTGTTTATTTCCTGGCAAGTTCTCTGCTTTGTGGGTGCTTCTTAATCACTGTTTCTCTCTACTTCTGTTTTTATAACCTCACACCATTAAAAAACCAGGTGGTTATCATACCTCCTTTGTAATCAGATTGTCTTGAATCCCGGCTAGAAATTACTTTCCAAATTCAGTCCATCCAAAATTATTTTGGCATAAGCAACGCGTACATAATTTATCTTCTGTTTGCGCATACTTGTCCTCAAAACATATCCTTCAATAGCAGAGTACAAACATAATGTTCAGGTCAAGTCGTATCTTCTCTTCAAATGGTAATTTATACTCCGCTCTCTTTCTAGGTCTTCTCACTTTCCAGCTTGTATTTAAGAACTTGGGAGCCCTCTTACTGTCTCTCCATCTCAACTCATTAACCATGGATAATGAAGTACTTGGGATCTCTCTCTCTCTCTCTCTCTCTCTCTCTTTCTCCCTCTCTCTCTCTCTTTCTTGCTCACCTATGTCTAACACCACTCCCTCTCATTTCCTCATTCTTTCAGTCCACCCTTCAGTCTCCCTCCTTTCTGCCCCCCTTCTTCTATTCTCTCACCTCATCTATCCCTTCACTCTCTCTACCCACAATCATCCTCCCTCTCTCCCTCTCTCCAAGGCCCAGAGAAGGAGCAATGCAAGGAGGACAAGAGGAAAAGGGAAAGAGGCGAGACCAGGGGAGGAGCCACCTTCACTTAAAAGCTCTTTTAATATTTTAACTGACGGCAAATCAATGACTGCTTTATGGCCCTCCATGCAACAATGCAGATGGCAAGAGTTAAACACAGCCCATCAGCGAGGATGAAAAAATCACACTAGCTGCTTCCGCCCTCAGTCCTCCATCCCTCCCTTCTCCACCCAACTCTCTCTCTCCTCCACCCCTCCCTTCTCCACCCAACTCTCTCTCCTCCACCCCTCCCTTCTCCACCCAACTCTCTCCTCCATCGCTCCCTTCTCTACCCATCTCTCTCACTCCTCTATCCCTCCCTTCTCCACCCATCTCTCTCTCCTCCATCCCTCCCTTCCCCACCCAACCCTCTCCTCTATCCCTTTCTTCTCCACCCAACTCTCCTCCATCCCTCCCTTCTCCACACAACTCTTTCTCACTCCTCCATCCCTCTCTTCTCCACCCAACTCTCTCTCCTCCATCCCTCCCTTCTCCACCCAACTCTCTCCTCCATCCCTCTCTTCTCCACCCAACTCTCTCCTCCATCCCTCCCTTCTCCACCCAACTATCTCTCACTCCTCCATCCCTCTCTTCTCCACCCAACTCTTTCTCCTCTATCCCTTTCTTCTCCACCCATCTCTCTCACTCCTCCATCCCTCATCCCTCTCACTCCTCCATCCCTCTAGAATGAGTCACTGGACTGATTCTAGAGGCTCATATCAATGGTTGGGAATATACCAGTCCTGATATATTCTGTGTATCAGGGTGTGTACATGTGCACAGTCGCGTTCATGCATATGACCTTACATTACATCCAATTTCCAATCGCTCCTCTTATCCAAAGTGACTCAGAAACACTCAAGTGGTTGTTTATACTGGGGGCCAGAAGCCACCACACAAGGAGGAGATGGGCTGTCTCTTCTAGTTTGTGGATTGGAGAGATCTGGCTGGGTCTGAAGGGAGGTGGAGCTGTTCCAATCAATCTGAGGGAGGGAGGTATTATCAGCATAGAAATAAAATCAGGGAGGAGATCCAAGAGATTTAACGGAGAAAAGGAAGGCACCAAGTAAAGAGGCTTGGAGTTATCTGTAGGAAGATCATGAGACATGTGTGTTAATGTATATGGTGTCTGTGTGTTAGTGTATATGCGTGTGCATCTGTGTATGTGCATGTGTATTATTGTCTGTGTGCCTGTACATTTATGTGTGCTTGTGCATGCATATGCATTTGTGCATGTGTGAATGTGTGTTTCTGAGCTAACTCATAGCTCATAGTTGATGAGTTAAAGAGTTACAGAGTTGGGAGGCGCTGTAGAGGGAGGGATGCAGTCAGAGGGGGTCGATACAGGACACAGGGAGGGACTGAGCTGGTCTGGTGCCAAAGGAGCACTTTACCGGACAGCGACAGCAAGGCCCACTGCTGGACCATTAACACACAATTATGTTTTTTTGTAAGTGTTTCTTAACCCATCTCTCCACTTCAGACACACAACCTGCACTCCCAGTACACTACTTTATACAGAACATTACTGAGGAGGGTGAAAGCACACTCAGCCCTGTGCATAGACAACCCATCTTAGCCTTCTTTGGGCAGGACTGTTAGATAACAGCACTGCACAGAACCTTTGAGGACCATGTTTGATTGGGTGTGTTCTCGTGTACACACAATGCTTTGATCTTTTGTTGGAATTAAACGACTTAGTGTTTCAATGAAGGAGCTTCAAAAGACAAAGTCTCTCTTTCTCTCTTATCCAGAATCAAAGCTTTACCACAGGAGACATCCAGTCAGGGGCTTTTCTGAATTGTTGAGCTCCTGCTTCCTCCTCTGATTTTTTCCTGCGTGGAGGTCTTTCAGAGCAAGCCACATGCTTTGTTTGCATTAAGAGGGTTTAAGTTTGGATACCGGACAGCTGTGTCCTTCAGAAACGTTTTTAACATGAATTGCTACATAAACATCCCACTGTGAAACATGAAGTCACACCGATATCAAGCAAGTACTCATTTACTTTGCTACAAAGACAACCACATCACATCCATTATATTGTGTTAGCCCAGCAAAGTAATTACCATATTACCAAAACAAATGACTGTATATAGAACTGACTTCAGAAAAGTTAATGACAGATTTCTGTCATGCACATTACATTACATTTAAGGACTTAGCAGATGCTCAGCACCACTTACCTAAGTGCACAGGAAAAGGTTTAAACAACAAAGCTGGTGCCAAGCCATTATGTTGACAACCAATAGTAGCCGTTAAATAAATAACTTGCATCGAAATGGTACCAATTTGAACTAACGACATAAAGTTAATTTACATAGTAGGTGCAACAGGGAGATTGAGAATGTAGTGCTTTGAAGTAACAAATGGTCTTAGGAAATTGCTTTCGATAGCATAGGTGGGGCAAGTAAAGCCATGAAATGTTCATGAGTTCAGCATTAGGTGAGCCAATGACAATGTCTCATGAAGACAGAAGATCCTCACTTTGTACATCAACTCATCAGGGATAGTAAAGTGTGGGCAGGTTTTGGCAGGTTTAGTCCATACCTGCAGACAGATATTAGGCTGCTCCCTGTGAGACACAGACCATAGGAAATGGAGGGAGGCTTTTAGACTATGGGAGTGGGCTGGCTCCTCTGAGAGGGCCATTAGAACACTAACAGAGGTTTAAAAGTTGTGCTGACATTACTTTTTTCCCCAGGGCTCGAATCATCTTTACTGTCTGACAATACGAATGATAAAGGCTTCCTTTGTTTCCCCAGGAGCCACCGCACATGGCAGTGGAGAGCAAGAGGAGAGCTCTAAGTGAGGTGAGACCAAAAACAGTTCTGCACCCACTCACACACTCACTCACACACTCACTCACTCACACACTCACTCACACACTCACTCACACACTCACTTACTCACACACTCACTCACACACTCACTCACACACTCACTCACTCACTCACTCACACACTCACTCACTCACTCACTCATGTACCCAGTTATAAACCCATTCACCCACACACTCTGTTATACACTCATTCACTCATGTACCCAGTTATAAACTCACTCACCCACACACTCACTCACTCACTCACTCATGTACCCAGTTATAAACTCATTCACCCACACACTCTGTTATACACTCACTCACTCATGTACCCAGTTATAAACTCACTCAACCACACACTCTGTTATACCCTCACTCACTCACTCATGCACCCAGTTATAAACTCACTCACCCACACACTCACTCACTCACTCACTCACTCATGTACCCAGTTATAAACCCATTCACCCACACACTCTGTTATACACTCATTCACTCATGTACCCAGTTATAAACTCACTCACCCACACACTCACTCACTCACTCACTCATGTACCCAGTTATAAACTCATTCACCCACACACTCTGTTATACACTCACTCACTCATGTACCCAGTTATAAACTCACTCAACCACACACTCTGTTATACCCTCACTCACTCACTCATGCACCCAGTTATAAACTCACTCACCCACACACTCACTCACTCACTCACTCACTCACTCATGTACCCAGTTATAAACTAATTCACCCACACACTCTGTTATACACTCATTCACTCATGTACCCAGTTATAAACTCACTCACCCACACACTCACTCACTCATGTACCCAGTTATAAACTCATTCACCCACACACTCTGTTATACACTCATTCACTCATGTATCCAGTTATAAACTCACTCACCCACACTCTGTTATACACTCACTCACAACCACATTCACCACACTCACACACTCACTCACTCACACACTCACACACACTCACATTGTTCTGCACTCACTCACTCACTCACTCACTCACTCACACACACTCACATTGTTCTACACTCACACACTCACTCACTCACTCATACACTCACTCACTCACTCACTCATGTACCCAGTTATAAACTCACTCACCCACACATACTGTTCTACACTCATTCACAACCACATTCACCACATTCACACACTCACTCACTCACTCACTCACACACTCACACACTCACTCACTCACTCACACACTCACTCACTCACACACTCACTCAAACACTCACACACTCACTCACTCACTCACTCATACACTCACACACTCACTCACTCACTCACTCACTCACTCACTCACACACTCACTCACTCACTCACTCACTCACTCACACACTCACACACTCACTCACTCACACACTCACTCAAACACTCACACACTCACTCACTCACTCACTCATACACTCACACACTCACTCACACACTCACTCACACACTCACTCATTCACTCACTCACTCACTCACACACACTCACTCACACACACTCACAAACTCACATTGTTCTACACTCACTTACTCACTCACTCACTCACACACTCACTCACTCACACTCACACACTCATTCACACACTCACATTGTTCTACACTCACTCACTCACTCACACACTCACTCACTCATATACTCACACTCACTCACACACTCACTCACTCACTCACATACTCACTCACTCACTTACTCACACACACTCACACACTCACCCACACACTCACTCACACACTCACTCACTCACTCACTCACACACACTCACTCACTCACACACACACTCATACACTCACATTGTTCTACACTCACTTACTCACTCACACACTCACTCACACACACACTCACACACACTCACTCACTCACTCACACACTCACTCACTCACACTCATTCACACACTCACATTGTTCTACACTCACTCACTCACTCACACACTCACTCACTCACTCACTCACTCACTCACATACTCACTCACACACACACATTCACTCACTCACTTACTCAGTCATTCATTACTCACCCACCTCTTGCCCTTTCACTCTATCCTTGCCTCACTCATTCATTCTCTCTCACTCTCCCTCTCAGCCCCTTTCATTCCCTCACCTATTCTCATCCTTGCTTATTCATTTCTTCACTCTCTCACTTGCCTTCTCTGCTCACTGAGCCAGCAGATTCTTCCCGGCCTCACGGAAACCTCCATCTCGCTGACCCGGCAAACTCATTTCCTGTTTCGGTAAAACCAGCATACACTTACTGAGCCTCTTGTGCCGCATTAAAACATTGATGTACAAATAGTTTTAATGCTCGGCATAAACAGCTGGCAGCGATGTTATGCTGAGCTGTACACATAGTGAAGTTAAGGCCATGTCTCCGGGGAATTTCCCATGCACTGAACTTCAACTCAGATCCAACTTCAATAAAACTCAATAAAAGAAGCATTAAAGCTAATAACTCACTCGGCAGAGATCCCTTGGCGCTCACTGGCTCCCCCTTCTGGATAATGGTGGATTTCAGATCACTGGGAGCAGCCAATTACAGTGTCCATGTACAGGGACAGCTCACTTCATTTAGACCACAAACCCCCAAATTCCCCTTTGCCAGCCATTGTAAAACTGTCTGGTTGTCAGAAACTTCTTTAATTATCAAGAATATCCTAAATTGTCCATACAAAAACAACGACAAAGGAAAGTGAACAATCCCTTTAACTAGAGTGTAACCCTGGCTCAGAAACTTCCCAGTGTGGGATCAATCAATGAGTGTGTACAGTAGGGCAGCATGGGGCACTGAGAGACAGACCTACAAACCTAATCATTGCAGTGCCTCAGCAATGCTACCATAATGAGAGGGAGAATCAGTGCCTAAGCAATGGTGCTGTACAGGCAGATATACAGTCAGATTGACAGACGGATTGATAATCAGTACCTGAGTGATGGTACTTTACAGACAGATGGATAATCAGTACCTGAGCGATGGTATGGTACACAGACAGACAGATGGATAATCAGTATGGTGGTATGGTGTACAGTGGTGGTGTGGTATGCAGACACAGATAGACAGACAAACGGACAGACAGACAGATGGATAATCTGTACCTGAGCGATGGTATGGTACACAGACAGACAGATGGATAATCAGTATGGTGGTATGGTGTACAGTGGTGGTGTGGTACACAGACACAGATAGACAGACAAACGGATAGACGGACAGACAGACAGATGGATAATCAGTATGGTGGTATGGTGCACAGTGGTGGTGTGGTACACAGACACAGATAGACAGACAAACGGATAGACGGACAGACAGACAGATGGATAATCAGTATGGTGGTATGGTACACAGTGGTGGTGTGGTACACAGACACAGATAGACAGACAAACGGACAGACAGATGGATAACCAGTACCTGAGTGATGGTATGGTACACAGACAGACAGACAGACAGTACCTGAGCGGTGGTATGGTACACAGACAGACAGACAGACAGACAGACAGACAGACAGTACCTGAGCGGTGGTATGGTACACAGACAGACAGACAGACAGACAGACAGACAGTACCTGAGCAGTGGTATGGTACACAGACAGACAGACAGACAGACAGACAGACAGTACCTGAGCGGTGGTATGGTACACAGACAGACAGACAGACAGACAGACAGTACCTGAGCGGTGGTATGGTACACAGACAGACAGACAGACAGACAGACAGACAGACAGTACCTGAGCGGTGGTATGGTACACAGACAGACAGACAGACAGACAGTACCTGAGTGATGGTATGGTACACAGACAGACAGACAGACAGTACCTGAGCGGTGGTATGGTACACAGACAGACAGACAGACAGTACCTGAGCGGTGGTATGGTACACAGACAGACAGACAGACAGTACCTGAGCAGTGGTATGGTACACAGACAGACAGACAGACAGACAGACAGACAGACAGTACCTGAGCGGTGGTATGGTACACAGACAGACAGACAGACAGTACCTGAGCGGTGGTATGGTACACAGACAGACAGACAGACAGACAGACAGACAGACAGACAGTACCTGAGCGGTGGTATGGTACACAGACAGACAGACAGACAGACAGACAGACAATACCTGAGCGGTGGTATGGTACACAGACAGACAGACAGACAGACAGTACCTGAGCGGTGGTATGGTACACTGACAGACAGACAGACAGACAGACAGACAGACAGACAGACAGTACCTGAGCGATGGTATGGTACACAGACAGACAGACAGACAGACAGACAGACAGTACCTGAGTGATGGTATGGTACACAGACAGACAGACAGACAGACAGTACCTGAGCGGTGGTATGGTACACAGACAGGCAGATAGACAGACAGACAGTACCTGAGTGATCGTATGGTACACAGACAGACAGACAGACAGTACCTGAGCGGTGGTATGGTACACAGACAGGCAGACAGACAGTACCTGAGTGATGGTATGGTACACAAACACACAGACAGACAGACAGACAGACAGACAGACAGTACCTGAGCGGTGGTACCGTGCCGTGTTGTGTCTGGCCAGGAGACTTCGACAGGAGAAGCGCCGCCCCATCTCCATCGACAACATAGTCATGATTCCCCCCATCGCCACTCACAGGACTCAAAGAGACAAAATCCAGAGAGCCAAATCTAAACTTCCGCAAGCACCGTTAAAATCCAAGGATTGCAATGTAAAACTTCAACCAACAGAATTCCAGGGGTTAATAGGAGGGCTTACTATATAAAACAAGTACTTTTCTGAGAGACAAAAACCGTCAAGCCTATTGCCAGGTTCAAAAACTGAGCACTGAGAAACAGGATTTTTCACTGGTGAAACTAGACAAGAGACACATTTCGCATGGCTCAACTAGCCATCTCTCTGACAGCACAATGATAATGTGTGTGTGCATGTGCCTGTGTGCCTGTCTGTGTGTGAGAGAGAGGGCCACTGGTCAAACGTGTGACCTTTCTAATAAAACATCACACACTTTTTCTCCCCCTCCTCGTGTCCATTTTCATCTTTCCCACCTACCGTTCACCTCCATCCTCTCAGCCCCCACACCCCATGAGCTCTTCACCTGCAGGCCTCTCTCCATCCCCACATCCCCCCTTTTCTGTTCTTGATGGCCTCTGGGTTCTGAATTTCTGTATGTTTACACTAGGACTCGGAACTGTACTGTCCTCTCAGGTCTACTTTTGCACTTGTTCTTGTGATTGATTTGCACTTTGTTGTACGTCGCTCTGGATAAGAGCGTCTGCTAAATGCCACGTAATGTAATGTAATTTAATGGCTCTCCAGTCCGTGTTCTGCCATCTTCTACTCTCTCCATATCCACCTCGCCTCCTCTCTTTCAGCTTCTTTTCTTTTCCTTCACATCCATGCTTTTTCCCTTCTCACTTTTCTCTCCATTTTCTCACTATTCCTCCCCTGTTCTATAAAGCAGGTCAGGCGCAGTGTCGGAACAAGTCAGTATTTCCAGAATAAATGAAGGCACGGTTAATGCAATATTACTGCAGGGGATAAAAAAACACATATTACCATGATAAGCAATACTGCTGGGCATGATGAAATGAAAATTAAGGCAGATATAATATGACAAATATTGTAATATTGCTTTTCAGTGTTAAAACAGATTTCTCTTGAGGCAAAGGTCACTCTTTCCGGTAGGATAATTGATCTTCAGCGAGCATGCCCTTCTATCTTTCTCCTGCTCTCTTTCCCTTGCTGTCTCTCTCTCACACGCACACTTTCTCTTTTTCATTTCATCATTGACTTGAAAGTGGGAGGCAAATGTCAAAATGAAGGAAAAAATAGGATTCTTGCATGGAAGAAATTCTCAGGTTTCCTGGGGAGAACCAGCGGGGATTTTCTATTTAATATTGTCAAGCTGTAAATATGCCATAATCCATATGCCATAAATGACATTAATTCCTTACCCCGATTATTACATCAGCTAAGCGTGTACCTGGGATTCCCTTGACTGTCTGTGTCTTTGATGCTCTCAGCCAATGCTCTCATCCTGTTGTTAAGTTTTCTGTGTCCACCAGAGGGCACACCACTGATATACACAGTACAGTACCGAGATTGAGATGTGACCTGAAATCAACTAAATCTGAAAATCTCAAACTGTATCAATGATAAATATGTTGTAATGGCCCATGTACTTGAATTATACAATGTTATACTTGAAGTATGATTAAGGTTTATATCAAGCATGCTTAATATAGTATGTTTTCACATGGGGGGCATCTCCCCTGGCAAAGACATAAACTAAGCATGGGGGAGGTGATTTTACTTTTTTTACTATCGTGGCAAGAGAAATTGTGCTGAATTCCCTTTACACTCTGAAAATATTTTATTGCCTTTAGGCTACAAAAAAACCAACAGGAGAGCCATAAAAGAATGACTCTTGCCAATATCTCTGTGAGCACAGGAACGTGTGTCCCAGCTATAATGTAGAAACAGTGAGCGCTGCTTGGCTGTGAACACTGCTATTGTCTTCATGTTCTCTACACGCAACACCAACATGCAAAGAGTGAACAATCACTGCCAAACATGGCCAGCATGCAGTGGAAATGCACTCAGTACAGAGGGACAAAGATGCAGCTTTAAATCCAGAAAATATGGGAACTAAACACAAACTCTGACTCATGACTGTGTATGAAAAACAGCAGAGAGCAAGAAGACATTAAATTGTCATAGAAGTGGTTTGTCCTATTCTGGCCCACGCTATAAAATGGACTCCTTCCCCCCTAATTCTTCATTCTTATTAAGTCTGTAATGTCATTGGAGGCTGCATCAACCACACTATGGTGTTGGTTACGGTGTTTCATTGCCCTCTAGCAACTTGCGCTGTTTGAAGCTGCGTATGAACGGTCCTCCTCTGACTCCGCTCTGTGTGAGCTTGCCTGTCACCTGCAGTGTGAAGCAGACGTGTGACACCGTGTGTTCCGGAGAAAAACCTTGGCTGTCTACCAAATCGGCAGTAGGGCTTGTGGCTCCAGTTGCCGACAGTGGGGCATTCAAATTAAGGTGGGAGTTGAATGTGTTTGGCCCCATATTAAGTGCCAAATGTATGAAAGTGCAATGTCCACTAAAAGGCACAAGAGGGCACCAACCAGCTTCTATACATAGGACGTGTGCTCCGGAGACACAGGCTGCTATTCTGGGTATCTGCGCTGCAGCCAATGGCAGGAGCCCCCCGTGAATACACTGTCAGACTTGGTGGAGGTTCTGAAACTCTTGAGTACCATGCTCACTCAGCCACTCAGTCATAAAAAATGCAAAGTGTTATCTGCTCCGGAGGACTACACGAGGAAACCACCATCACAATATCATCCAGCTCAAACTGAATCCCCAGTACCGTGCCACATGGTTAATGTTAGCCAGCTGCCAGCACTATTATCTTTTTAATTACATTAAAAACATTTCTTATCAAGTTTAGGCCTAGTCCTAGACAATTATCCCACAAATGAGACAAATATAACTGCCAATGGGAAGAAAAGACAACGCTTACTAACTATAAAGAGTATAAATGGGGAAGGACCTTTTATTTAGTGATTTTGTGTGTGTGTATGCGCATGTGTGTGAGTGTGTGTGTGTGTGTGTGTGTGTGCACGCGTGCGTGGGTGCGTGTGTGTTTGTGTGTGTGTGTGTGTGAGTGTGTGTGTATGCGCGTGTGTGTGTGTGTGTGTGTGTGTGTGTGTGTTTGCGCGTGTGTGAGTGTGTGTGTGTGTGTGTGTGTGTGTGTGTGCACGCGTGCGTGGGTGTGTGTGTGTGTGTGTGTGTGTATGCGCGTGTGTGAGTGTGTGTGTGTGTGCGTGTGTGTGTGTGTGTGCACGCGTGCGTGGGTGTGTGTGTGTTTGTGTGTACTCTAACCTCTGCTATCTCCCCTCTTATCCGATTTACTCGTGCCGCAGCCCTAATGCATTTTTAAAACACGTACTGGTTTTCCGCTTCCGAAATCAGATATTCCCAGTGCCACCGAAGAATCGGTCAGTTCCCGGAAAGATTGCAGAGGTGAAGAGCTCCCAAACTGGAAGTAAAAGCCAGGTTGAGGCAAACTTAATATATAGCACTCTACATATACACCGACACACACACAGGAATAATACCGTGGTTGTGACCTATTTTATTCTTTATTTCAACGTCTTGCGTGTACAGCTCCAGTCCACTCAAATGTCCATGGAAGAAATTTCCCTCAGGTACAATAACAGCATATCTCATCTTATACCTTTTTATTTCCTGATTAGACAAGGGTATTTATGCTCCAGTAGACCAGCCTGAGTGGTGAACATGATTAACCCCACTCAACAGAATCACTGACAGCACAACACAAAGCCCCTGTGGCAGTCTTGTGAGACCCAGAGAACTGACTGCACACCGAGCTGAACCCTGTCAACTGATGACTTGTCCTGTAACTCTCTCTGGTTGTTTCTCATTGTTAGCCACTTCAGGAGTGTCTATCAGCGATTATTAATTGTTTTTTCACATCATTCTGCCCTTGGTTTTAGCATTACAGTGCATCTGCAATTTTATGATAAAGGCATTTAGCAAAAAGGTTAAGTTTTTAGTCAAAGTGACTCACAGAAAGCTCAATGAATATGGCTATGAAACCATTGCTAGATCTAAACCTTAACCAGCAAAGCTATCAGTGCAACTCAAAGGCAATCATTTTTATAATGACACATACCTGTTATAAATTAGACTATTTAGAATTCAATTATAGCCAACCATAAATGCAATACTCATGAATGCAGTTAAAAATGGCTGATAACAGGTAACATTTAATCAAAAGAACAGGTAACCTTTAATCAAAACAGCGCTTGCAGTAATGTGAATCAATGCGGCTGAGGACAGCTCTAAATCACAGACATGCTCTCTGCCTCGCTGGGCTCTGGCCACCCTGCGGTTGGAGCCTCGGAGCGGGAAAGCCCCCGATGAGACTGGCACAAAGCCAAATAAAGGTCAGCCTCAGGGGACTCAGGTCCCCCGTCCGGCTGGACAAAGTCCCTGTTGGCGGGGGGAGAGACAGAGGAGGAAACAGGGTCGGGGTGGAGCTGCAGCATCTCCATTCAGCGGGCACAAACGTTAGCCGAGGGTGAGAAAAAACGTCAATAATTTAAACATTTTGGGCCGAGGCCAGAGAGGGGGAGAGTGAGTTGGGCCCAGCCCTCCCATGAATCCCACCCCCACCCTTCTCATCACACCTTCGCCTGCTTCGCCCGCATGCTGGAGTGAGGACGTTTGGAGGCTTAGCTTCCTCCTCCGATCCCTATGGTGGATACAGTAATGTGTACAGCTCTGACATAATAAGACTTTTAATTTGACCCATTTGAAAGAGAAATACAGTAGTGTGCATTGATAATTAACACAATGAAGATAAATCAGAAACCAAGTACTAATCAAGTAATTATTTAATGTAATATTGGTTAATGTAATGTAAAATAAGTAAACAGATAACAATGTATTGTGAAAACAAAAATAATAGACTCTTTTGGAGAAAAAAGTCAATATCTAGTGTGGCCACCCTTTGCTTTGGATTTAATCGTTCACATATTTTTGCATTTCTTCACTTGTTAAACCATTACATATTGTTTGAAGTTCATTCCAAAGAGATTCTTTCGGTGTTACAACAGATTTATTTATCTTGGCATCCAGCAAATCCCAGATTTGCTCAATCAGATTAAGGTCTGGACTTTGAGCGGGCCAAGTCATAACTTTTATGTCACCAGATGATTATTTTCATTGAGTGACCAACCAGCATCATGTAAGGCTACAATGTGGCTAAGAACAATCTCAGAGAGCTCCTTCTGTCGTGCCATCGTGTTTAACACTGTGACTCTGCTCAAAGTTCATGTTACCTTAAATACTGGAACAATTGACCATCAGAAGTAATTTTGCAGAATAACGTTGCTTCAAACCATCCATCCATCCATCCATCCATCCATCCATCCATCCATTATCTGAACCCGCTTATCCTGAACAGGGTCGCAGGGGGGCTGGAGGCTATCCCAGCATACATTGGGCGAAAGGCAGGAATACACCCTGGACAGGTCGCCAGTCCATCGCAGGGCACACACACCATTCACTCACACACTCATACCTACGGGCAATTTAGACTCTCCAATCAGCCTAACATGCATGTCTTTGGACTGTGGGAGGAAACCAGAGTACCCGGAGGAAACCCACGCAGACACGGGGAGAACATGCAAACTCTGCACAGAGAGGCCCCGGCCGACGGGGATTCGAACCCAGGACCTCCTTGCTGTGAGGCGGCAGTGCTACCCACTGCACCATCCGTGCCGCCCTGCTTCAAACCAGTTTAAACAAATTGTTTAGCAAAAACATTTTCTAAAAAAATGATGTGGTGTTTCTGTTTATTAGCCTTTTAGTTTATTAGATGCATAACTTTTGCAAACAACACCATGTCCCAACACTGGTTGAGCCACACCACCGTGGTGTTCAGAGAAAGAAGAAGTGTGTTTTGTAGTTTGCTTCCTTGCAGATGTGTTTATTTCAGTGCTCAGGGTCGCCCCCTACCTGGCCCCTGTGGCGCTGCGCTTGCGATGATCCACTTGACCAGGCAGCACTTCATGAGGGTCTTGCGGGTGAGCCGCGGCTTCTGCCACTTGGCCCCGCCCTCGCTCTGCCCCCCGGGGCTCGGCTCCACCCCGTTTGCATCGCCCAGCAAGCTGCCGTCCACCGCCTTCCCATCAGCCTGCAGGCACAGTCAGAGGTCAGAGGTCACGATGGTACAAAGAAGGGACGGTACATTGCATTACATTACTGGCTCTTATCCAGAGGGACGTACAGTTGATTAAGCTTAAGCAGGAGACAATCCTCCCCTGGGGCCTCATTTATAAAACTGTGCGTAGGATTCACGTCAAAAGGTTGCGTAAGCATGAAACCCAGGACGTGCGTACGCACAAAAATATTCTGATTTATAAAACAGTGCATACGCACGTCCCACGCCAGTTTTCCTTTATAAATCACAATCAACTCTAAATGTGGCACACCTTTGCCAGCTTCATGTCCCGCCCACAGGTGCCTATAAATAGGCAGTGAAACATCCCTAATGAATATGCATTTCACGAAGACAACAATGGCAAACGCTGAAAAGAAGGCCAAGAAAAGGGATTTCAGCCATTTGATTGCCTCTGAAAAGCTACAGGTGTGGGAATTATCCTCATTGATTGTAAATGACGAACAGTTCTGCACAACGAATGTGATGATGACGATGATAATAATAATAATAATAATAATAATAATAATAATAATAATAATAATAATAATAATGATAATGATAATAATACACGTTATTTGTCTAGCACCATTGAAAACACAGTTACAAAATTAAGAGATAAAACGAACAAAAATCCGTAACAATAAACACATTATAAAACATAATATATGAATATGATATCAATATATGAAACTATGCACTCGTATCTGCCCGACTGACGCATTGTAAACGGCATCAGTGCAGCGTAATTTGTCCGACTGTTCACCAAATTGTTTATGAGAATACATTTAATAACATGAAGTATTGTTTAACAATTCGTCTACATATTTGAGGGATTATTTTACAACATCTCCGTTTATATTCATCATCCTAAATCATATTTTTTGGGCACTCCAGGGAGGATCAATCAACAGCTGTTTGTTTATTCGTTGTAAGAGAGGCTTTTATCCGTTTTTGCAAATTAACTCTTCATATATGATACGTGAGAGGTAATATTTCGATTTATTTTACACAGTGGTATCTGTTGTGTATCATTTTCGACTTCTCTCGTCGCCAAATGTTGTGTTGCACTTAGGAAGGGAGAGAACCCGTATAGCGAGAGTCAACAATACAACACTTTAATAAGTATAACAGGGACGAAGCACGTCCTTACAGCAGCCATACCCAGCCACAACTCCCGGCAAATCTTTATACCTTTTTACATCCTGTTTCACTTCCCGTTTTCCTGATCTTACGTCACGAGCATTAAAGGCACAGGACACAACAGTATCAATTTCACACCATTTCTCGCGTTTCATCCCATTGCCATCGGAGTCGCAGTTTCTCATTTTCCAGTTAATGTGCGTACGCATGGGTCAGAGTTTCCGTGGAGGACCGCACATTTTCCCGTCAAGTTAGTTTTTTATAAATGCCAAAGTTTGCTTAGAAAGTGGCATACGCATTCTTTCTGGTGTGATGCAGGGTTAAGGGCCTTGCTCAAGGGCCCAACGGCTGTGCGGATCTTATTGTGGCTACACCTCTAGACACGTGCAGAGATAGGCACTAGTGAAGCAGAGAGAGGGGTTAGTACAGTGCAGAGAGATAGTATGTAGAATAGCACAGAGAGAAGTGGGGTAGTATAATACAGAGAGTGAGTGGTTTGTATAGTATAGAGAGAAAGTGCACATTACGGTACAGAATCAGTATAGGACAGAGACGGGAAAGTGGTTAGTGTGCTAAAGAGAGAGAAAGGGGTTAGTACTGTGTTGAGAGAAAGGGGTTAGAACATTACAGAGAAAGTGGGTTTTGTATAATAGAAAGAGACAGGGGTTAACAGTGTTTCCCAACCTCGGTCCATTAGGCTTAGCGGTGTATGCTGGTTTTCCTTCCAAACACAGTTGCAATCTCTGAATTTTAACACACTGTCAATTTAAATTTAATTTAAATGAGATTAGGAACCTGCTGATTCACCTCAGTCTTTAATTTGATAAATTCATTTTATTTATTTATTTATTACCTTACCTTTATTTTTTGTTTGGAATATAACAGAATAAGCACTGTGTGCATCACTATTTCTGATACCATGTACAAGTAGCTTAAGAGGGAAACCTCTCAACATGAAAAGCACCTGATTAAGAAGAGTGAACATCTCATTAAAATTCTCTGATTGCAATTGTGGTTGGAATTAAAACCAGTGTACACAGAGGGTCTCCCAAGAGGTTGGAAACCATTGGGTTAGTACATTACAGAGAGTTAGGATAGTACAGAGTATGGTTTTGTGTAGTACACACAGACAAGTGAATCATGTCATGATTCCATTCGGAGGCATTAACTGCATAACCTGTAGCCGCACATTCATAACTATCCCTTTCACAAATTATTCAATGATTAAATTATTGTACATTTGAGGGGGAGATGGAAGAGTGTCAGGCACAGGTAGATGCAGGAATGAGGGTAATTTTAGAGGAGAGTGTTGTCACTATTGCCTCCCACTGTTCTGCCACAGTGGTAATATTTTGACAGCTGACCTCCACTGGACTGAGGATATGCACATATAATGCAGCCCAGCAGGAGTTGATCAAAGTGGGCAAGCTTCTCATACACAGCTTCTGTTTCTGCTCTAGAGGTCACAGGGTGCTACTTCTACCAATCCAGCCTGGCCGGCCACAGTGGGAAAATACCCTCTAATGCCCACACTGATGCTGCGCAACACACAGGGATGCAGTCACAGTATTTTAGTATTGGGAATGTGCAAGCACACACACAAACACACATACCCAGACACACACATACACACCCAGGCACACACACACACACACACACACACACACACCCAGGCACACACACTCACACACACACAGACACACACACACACGCACACACAGGAACACAAACAAACACCCACATATAAAGAAACACACACACACACAGTGTAGCTCCTGAATAACAGGATACCAGTCCTGCCACTGTCTTTCTTCTACATACAGCAGCAGTACAGACACACTATAATCCACCCCTTCAGCACACAAACAACTCTCACACACAGACACACAAACACTCCAGCTCTGGGACGTCAGAGCTGCAGCCTCGCCAAACCACAGGGGTGTTTCAGCACTGACTGGCTGAAGAGGCGACACATTGCGAGGAAGCCCCCAGTAGCACCCAGTGGACACAGGGCATGGGAGTTCCTGACTCACCCTGCCTGCTTCTGGGAAGACTGGTCACTTTCCCTTTTTCTATCAATTTGGGAGCCAATTGTACCCTATGTAATCCAATTAGTGTTAGCTGGGGGATACACCACCCACACCCCGTCCCTCGGTCCCTCGGTGGCCCGAAGGAGAGCAACACGCCTTCTTCAAGCCGTCTCGTCTCATGCTTGTGACTGTGATTCCGAGGTGCTCGGGGTGCTGTTGTGCACGGTGATCCTGCCAAGTCCCTCCCTCTGGAGCAGCAAGCTCCAGGAGACCCGGCCGAACATGGCTTTTGGCAGGACCGGGAATCAAACCCCGGTCCTCGGCGTACAACTGCAACGAACTGCAACCGCAAGTCCGCTGCATCTTAGCCTGTTGAGCCACCGCGGCTGCCGATCGCTCTCTTTTAAAGGATAATTCTGTTTTTCTTTTCAAACTGGATCTTATTTTTGTAGCTGCTTCATTGTGCAGTTTTTTGTTCTTTAGAGGTTGTTTTTTCACAATGTCAGGAGCTTCACAGTGGTGTCAATGGGTCATATCAAGAGATACAGGTTCAATTTAGCTCAAACAAGTGCAGTTTATCTAAACCTTATCTAAATTCTTTATCAGCTGAATTGACCTACTGTACAAGCTACATACTGTACAATCCGAAAATGCATTGTTTACAGTGGTGTGTGGCTCACCTTTATAAGATAACATGGAAAATCCAAACCCAATGGCTGATTATTCGTCGGACTATTACAAGGATGTTGGCGAGAATCTTCACTTTGATGGCCACCCATATTTTTTTGAAGTGGAATACATAGAGGAAACGCTAAATTACATTTGTTTCTGCTCTTAATTATTTAATTTGCTCAATCACATCACCAGCTACAGCCACAGACTGCAAGTGTATCTTAAAGATTTTACTGTGCTCAAGAACAGTAGAAAACCAGCGTAGTTTATAGAGTTGTCAGAAAATGAAAACTAAGCCAATTCACAGGAACCAACCATGCAGACCGGCCCCAAGACAAGATCTGTGTGGGGTGCAGGATGTGTGTGAGTGTGTACAGGAGTATATTTGGAGTTGCACATTTCTGTTAGTACATATGTATGTATATAGGGGACTGTGTTTGCGTAGAGGGCTGTATGTGTGTGTTCGTGTTTCTGGTTGTGTATGTGTGTGTACATGTAGGGCGCTTGGTGTGTGTGCTGGGAGTAAGGCAGTTCATTCGTGTGTGTGTGCCTCGTGTGTGAGCGCTTTGTTGGGGGTAGGATGCACACAGCTGAAGAAATGGGGTAAAATATCTGGGGAGCCCCGCTGGCTCCCCCTGTTTGAAGGAAAGAAGAAACAGTTGATGCAGGCCGCTTAGAAACACTCTCAATAATTCAGACTCCTTAAAAACAGCATCAATAAAACATCAGGGAGGGACAGCGGTTGCAGAACAGCAATGTAAGGAGGGCACGGAACCATTCAAAAACACACACATGTACACACACACACACACACACAGAAACTGTACATGCAGACAAACACACACACACACACATATTCACAGTACATAAACACAAAAACACACACATACACTCACCAAGCACTTTATTAGGAACATTTTTACTTTATTACACCTACTTATTCATGCGATTATCTAATCAGCCAATTGTGTGGCAGCAGTGCAATGCATACAATCATGTAGATACAGGTCAGGAGCTTCAGTTAATATTCACATCAACCACCAACCAAAAATGTGATCTAAGTTACTTTGACTGTGGAATGATTGTTGGTGGTAGACAGGGTGGTTTGAGTATCTCAGAAACTGCTGATCTCCTGGGATTTTTATGCACACTAGTCTCTTGTTTGCAAAGAATGGTGCAAAAAACAAACAAAAATAAAATCCAGCCTGCAGCGGTTCTGCAGGCAGAAATGCCTTGTTAATGAGAGACGTCAGAAGAGAATGGCCAGACTGGTCAAAGCTAACAGGAAGGTGACAGTAATGCAAATAACCACACATTACAACAATGGTATGCAGAAGAACTAGGGTTGCCACCCATCCTGGATTCTGCGGGACTGTCCCGGATTTTTGTTGTCTGTCCTGAAAAAAAGAATTAAACGAAATGTCCCGGAATCTAAGTATTTTTGAGTGTTGCATACATTAGTATTGCTTAATGAAATGTAGACAGCATATCCAGTGTTCGTTCCTAAATGTAATGTAACAAATGGTGCAGAGACGTTATTAACCTTCATGAATTACACTCTTTATTTTTGTAATGAAAGTGGAATTGGCACCAAGCACAAGGTAGTTGCGCACCACATTCCTTCAGGCTCATGCACCCTCGAGAGCGATTGACAGTCTGGCTTACTCAGTTTGCAAGCTTCGTCTGTGTCCAGGATTTTTTCAGGACAGAGGTGGCAATCCTACTCTGAACACACAATGCATCATACCTCTAAGTGGATAGGCTACAGCAGTAGAAGTCTAATAAATACCTAATAAAGTGCTCACTGAGTGTATACAGTACATGCACACACATGCTAATACAGACAAACACACATTAGCACACACACATTTTCTCTCTCACACATACAAACACAAGCACTCACAATGATCAGAGGTAAAAAAAAAACCTCAAGATTCCTCTAGACTACACAACCGCACTACAATTGGGGGCGCTAATCCTCATGCCACAGATTAGGATAGCTGCTACAGTTGTGGTGCAGTTCTGTGGTCTATGAGTTTAAACCTGTTGTATAAACTCCAGATGAGCACGCTGCAATTGACCCGATAAGATGCTCAGTTAGCAGCAGAGCTCAGGCACTGAGGAAGAGCTGCTTGGTTTTTCTGACGGTGCCGCACTCCTAGAGGAGAAGAACCAGGGATGCGGTCAGGGGCGGCCCCTGGAAGTCAAAACCTGAGCCATTACTGTATGGGTCTGCTCCTAAGGTTGTGAAGGTGTGTGGCTTCAGGGAGAATAGGTCTGCTCCAAAGGTTGTGAAGGTGATGTGGTTTTAGGGTACACCACAGTCAATGAGCAAAGGAAAAAAGCCTTTCATTCCAATGGCTATAATCTACATATACCCCCAAACAAATGTCACAAAACTGTCTGAGAAAGGGTATTAATTAAGACTCTCCCCACTACAAAGGCAGCCATGACAGTCTGACAAAGTCTTTGTTTATCAGCCATGTGGAATAGGGAGGGAGTGTGAGGATATAGGGGGTGGGAGTGAGATAAAAATGATTTCTACAACCATCGGAATAACCCCTTCCCATAAAGAGAGAGGAGACATCAGTGGGGGGTAGAAGTCAATCGGGTAGAACAGAAGCAAAGGAATAATGAGGAGATTCAGAACCATTTTTACACAGCAGACATTTGCATAGCTATTTTTGAACATTGTACAGCAAGAAAGAGGACCAGAGAGGTGGGGGTGGTGGTGATGGGGGGGGGGGGATGGGTTATATAACAATAACCACACGTGATCATTACAGCCCATGTTTACTTTCAAGATTTGTAGATTCGGACAGATGCACACACTCATGCATGCAGGCACACACACACAGACAGACCACTCTTAAGGCTACAAACAACAATGGGACTGGAGTAGTGCATTGCAAACAGTTCCCATGTGGCTGCTGTATGTTAATGTGTGTGGGACGACTCTGAGATTAAGACAGTGGCAGACTGGCCTCTCTTACCTTGCTCCTTCTGTCGTTCTCTCTCACAAAGACCCATGCTTGCATCTTGAAGGTGACTGTATTAGGGCGCTGGCCATGCTGAATTATTTATGGGGAGCAAGTGAAGTAGACATGCCCACACCCACCCACACACACATACACATCACATACTGCATGCTGTATGAAGTAGCACACTGCACATATTCATGCAAATCACACACACACAAATAGTGTACTCGTACAAGGTCACTTTGTTTTCCTGTATTTGTTACACTAACTAAAATGAATTGCGAAATATACAGGACGTCGGGAAATACGAGATGAAGGGCAAACCGGACTGGACCAACCATTTTTGGGTGAAATACAGGACGTCCCGCCTAACATCTGAAACTTGGAAACCCTAGGACCCTGGGACGCAGACGTGCCAGCGCTGCACAGACTGCAGTGAAACAGCACGCTCACAGATGCTCATGGCCGCCCCTGAGAACAGACTGTAGACTAACACGTGGGCTAAGCTTTCTTCTTCTTCTTCAGGCTAAATCTGCCTCAAACTTACACTATCCTTTCATAGATTGCACCACCTGCAGCACAGTGCATCTGCCGTTGTACTGGGACGTCAGATTCACTCAGAAGATGGGATGAAATGGAGATAAGGAAGAGGAAAGGAAGGTACAAAATGAAAGAAGGAACAGAAGAGAACAAAGAACAGAGTCTGATAAACAGAATGGGCCATATAAAAAAAGAAAACAGGTATCCCAAACACCTCTCTTGTATGTAGGAGTACATGGAAAGGTTGAGACAGAATTTGGCTAAATTTAAATTTATATTTTGCTGTTCTGTACACTCACCTATCCTCCATTACCAAACAAAGCATTTCCTCCTTCCTGTCACCTGACCTGTCATCTGTTGCTGCCAGGTTTAGCCATGCAGATGACCCAAAATACTGACTCTGTGCTCTCGTTGCCACCAGCTGGGGACTCTGAGCAACGCCCATTTCCTCTCCAGTATCTTGTTCCAATCGCCGGGAATTACCCCAATTCTTCAGCAAGAGGGTAGAACTCATTAGTGAAATCAGCTGGCTGACTTTATGGGTGGAAGAAACACATGGCAGGACTTTTACTCTCTGACCTCCTGTCCAAATGCACACTCTGGTCTCTCCATGTCTGATCATGATAATATCTGCAAGAAGAAAGCAAAACTGCGCTCTTCGCAGGTGGCACATTCTTTGTGTGTGTGAATGTGTTAGAGTTCGCTGTGTGTGTATGTGTGTGTGTGTGTGTGTAAAGATGCAAGAACAATTCATGAACGCATGAGCATCTGCTTGCATAAAGGTATTCAGGTTGTGGGGGATGTGCCCATATGCACAGAACCTCCCAGAATGTAAGATCATTACAGCAGTCTCTATCATCTTTTGATTTATTCATGTGAGTTAGTGATTTTCATAGTAGTGCCCACCACTACCAGGGTTTATCAAGGTCCCTCATAGTACCGAGCAGACTGCCCACTACCACAGCCCCACCCACACTCCCACCCAACTTCCCCCGACAGTCACGCAACACTGCGGCAGTTCTCCAGCAGGGGGAGCAAGGGAGCCGGCCAAGGGAACTGGAGAAGCATCAAAATCAGTCAGGATACTTTGTTTACTTTCCAATAACTCAGCCACTTTGCATCCAATAATGAAGACCAATAAGAGCTGCAAAACTCACACGACTCATTCATGAAGCGTTTCCTAGGAGATTTGAAGAACGCGAGTCCCCCTCGGTTCCTGGTTCCTCTCTGTTATGGCAGGTGCAGCACAGAAACATTTCCATTCTATTTTTGCAAAACAAATCTTCGTAAAAATGGAGTGCTAAGTACGTAAATTGGCTGCATTTGGACTGAAAGAAAATACACAACAGCAGTGCAACATGATGGCTTGCAACTTCAATTCCATTTGACTCTCAGTTGAAGCATTGCAGTCTTGAACAAAGTACTTAAACTGCATTGCTTCAGTAAAATAAATCCAGAATAAATGTATTTATTTATAAATGCAATATGTGTCTGTTAAATTGAAAAACATATTGTAAGGTTGATCCCCCATGTGGACAATCATGAGCAGTTATATGGCTTGCATATATATATATCTTCATTCTGTATCCCCCAATTTATCAAATTATTTGTGGCGAGTAGCTCAGAGGGCCCAGTGCAAAAAATGTGAGCTATCCCTTCAATGTGAATTTCCTCAGTGTATATCCAGCTGTATAAGTGGATTTAGATACAAGCATCTGCTAAATGAAATGGAATAATACAATGTATCAGCAACCCAAAAGAAAGCATTAAAGAATGCAAAAAGTGCTGTGGACAGCAATGAGGCTATTTAAGGCCTGAAAAGACAAGCACTGAAAATGACATTATCAACAAATAAAGGTGTGCTGGCTTTTGCCTAAACTATACTGTCATACCAGAAAGTCTAAGTAACCAATTGAAGTCTCCTGTGACCCGCTGATATCCTGACCCTGTGGGTGGGGCTGCAATTAACCCCGCCCCAATTATGCGTGATAGGCTGACTATCCCTTCTACAGGATGTTCTCTTTTCCTGAAAGTATTTCTACAATATCATTGTTTATCCATCTAAAGCAGCCAGGCCAAAATATATGCAGTAGAGCAGGGGTCCTCAATCTTACCCAGAAAGGGCTGGTGTGGGTACAGGTGCCTGTTCCAACCAAGCAGATGTGATTCTACTAATCAAGGTCCATAGCAAAGACCGGTTTATCAGTAGAAAGAGGTGTGTAGCTGCTTGGCTGGAACAAAAGCCGGCACCCACACCGGCCCTTTCTGGGAAAGATTGACTATCCCTGCAGTAGAGGCTGATGAAGCAAAGCCTTTACTGTGACACATCTGGTCATTTGCATAACAGAGCTGCACTCATTTGCTTTAATAAAACGGTCCTAAATGACCACATAAACATGACAGAGCTCCTCCTCTTTAAGAATGAGAGCACATGCATGAGAATTGTGAATGAGCATAATCGACGCCCCAAAAATTCCATACAAGGCTAGGCATGTCCGGAAAATTCATTCATAAAAATGGCATCGAACCCCCAATCTGTTTTATGGACAGTACTTTAGGTGGGTTCAGTTATCATTAAAACATAACAATATGATGGACTGTTGATCTAATCATGGTTTTTACCTGTGATTCCATTAAAAACAGTTAACGACAAATAACGGCATTCAAGTACTGGTATTCTGTTATAGAGAGCAAGTATTTTCCACTTAGTAATGTCCAGGATTGACAGCACATGGTAACTCCACCAATTCTGAGATTCATGAAGCCTCTTTCCGTGCTAAAGTACCAAGCCACACTGCGAGCATTTTTTACTATTGCAGCACTTTCATAGATGAGAAACTATAAAATGATCGTATAAACCAAAACACCACTGAATTAATAATGCACAGTATTAAAAACACCTCAGGGCATTCAGAACCAAAATAAAACAAAGTGTTTGGTTGAATGTTTCAAGCTACCTAAATGCTTACTAACTTGCAGTGGATTCCCTGGTACAGCATATCCAATAAAACCATTGCCTGGGGAATCGTTGCAAATACTGCTTGACCTTTTTTCCACAAAACTTAATCTGAACTGTTGAAGGAATCAACTCATCCTTTATTTTTATATTCAAGTCACCCTTGAGCATTTTTTTAAATTAATCTTTGCGTGAGATCAAATCACTGTGACTTCCCATAGTTTGTTATGTTCAATAGTGGGTTTTGCTCTTTCTATCTGCACTGACAAACAGGCCAACTACAAACAGCAGCCAGCAACCACTGGAACCCTCACCACACAATGAGCCATGTTCCTACATTTACAGCACTTCTACAATTTAATCTTCCTATTGTCCTCATTTTAAATATTGCATATCATGCACATTGTTATTACATATGTTACATATGTCAGCCTGTATATTTGAATGATCTTCGGAAGAATAAACCTTTACAGTATAATAAAACATATCCTAATACACAGATAAAACAAACAAACCACACACTCCATCAAAAAGTAACATATCCAGCCACATGGTCTGTTTGCACATATCAGGAAATTAAAACTCATTGCAAACATCCCTGGGGAATAAAGATAATGCAGGTAGATTACACAGTAATAGCACATTTGTGGCTAACACAACAAAGATCTGACATCTCCTTAAAACCCAATCAATATGGAAATAGTTTAGGAAGCCTTTTGACATGCATGCCTACATGCTTGTGTCAAATTCCCTTTGTTAGAGTAATTATTATTGTAAGAATATGTGTTACATGCTTTTCTAGCGGTAAATGGTTGGCATTTATATAGCGCTTTACAATGAATGCTTCTCATTCACCCATTCATACACACACTCACACACACACCAACAGCAATTGGCTGCCATGCAAGGCGCTGACCAGCTCGTCAGGAGCATTTAGGGGTTAGGTGTCTTGCTCAGGGACACTTCGACACAGCCCAGGCGGGGGATCGAACCGGCAACCCTCCGACTGCCAGACGACTGCTCTTACTGCCTGAGCCATGTCACCCCATGAGAGTGGCCGCACCTTTATGAATTAATGTTAACCACTTACAGGTGTGAGCTGTGTGTGTGTATGTGTATATGTGGGTACATGCATGCATGCGTGAACATGAGTGTGTACAAGGTGAAAATATTCTCGTACAATTCGGCCCTGCTCCTTTTCCAGGACCTTGGACAGCCATAGGAACACACACAAGCCTGCTCACCTGGCTCTTATAAAGCCCCAGTCTGTGCCAGAAAGTCTTTGCTAAAAACTGATGTCAATCCTCCTTTGTCACAACCACTTAGAGCCCTTTAAAACATACCCTCCCTGCCCCTGTGACATTTCAAACCACTGCTGTGCTTAAGAGTATTGGGGTTTCTATAACTCCATACTGGTTGCCCAAGAGTAAGCTACTATGCTGCCAGAATCTAAGCAGATGCTAACAGAGCTGTAGGATGCAGAAGGGTTTACATTACATAAAAACACTATTTAATTTGATTTGATTGATTGGCTGATAGAAAGACAGGTACAAATCATATTGCACTTCTTCATGTGGAAAGTGCGCATACCTTGTAATGGAAACTGAATCTCTATCAGTGGAAAAAAAGGCTTAGAACTGAATTCCAAACAATAAATAAATACTGAAAAGCATAAGCAAAATAAAATAATAATAAATATTGAAAAGCATATTTACCTGAGTAAGTTTACCTGAACTAAACCACAACACAGCATATGCAGCAGGGTTCCCAGAAACTACTTTTGGGAGACTTTACTTGCCACGAAGAATTATTGCTCAAATTATTTTCCAACCCGCTTGAATATAACAAGAAATATTACAACATTTATCAAGTGACGTAAAAAGCCTTCATGTCGCACATTGATGCTTTGGTTTAAAATGTAATCCTCTAAATACAATCTATTCAGAATAAAATAATAGTCAGACAATTTGTATATACATTATATATCCAAATAATCAGCTACATTTGAAAGCATATTACTTGAGAAGGTGTATGCTTAAAACACAAAACCAAGTGTCCACAGAAATTGAACGCACAACGCACGATCCAACGTGTCCAGCGTGCTTTCCGGATTCATATTAAGTCACTGGGCACAGTACACTACACAGTAGACTAAATGAAGGAATAATAATAAAAAACTAAAAAATTCAAACGAATAAAATACCGCGATTACATAAATCTTGGCATCAAAGTCGCACAGCATTGGCCAGCGTAGGTAGTCGTTAAGTAGGCTGCAACTCCGGTGCAACTCACTTGAAATGCGCCTCAAAGCAGACTAGCCTGGCAAAGACTAGTAGTAAAAATACTAATAATAATAATAATAATAATAATAATAATAGTTTACCTGCATAGTAAGCAACTGTTTGATCTTGCGCTGTATGGTCGCTTCGTTCGTTCCGTTCTCACTCACTTTCTGTGCACTCTTTGACAGCTGGACTGTCGATAAAGGTCCCAGCCTTTTCTGTTCTCGCTCGCCTCGCAGGAGAGAGAGAGAGAAAGAGAGAGAGAGAGAGAGAGAGAGAGAGAGAGAGAGGGGGGGGGGGCGGAGAACAACAAGCGAAGATGACACTCCAGAAATCCCGTTCCTATCCGTTTTAATTCGTTAGTTGTCTACCAGTTTTCACCGCCATTGCAGTTTTCAGGAGAGGGACACGTAGGGGTGAGGGGGGGTGAGGCAACCGCTCCAATGAGCAGGGGTTTCTGCTACCTAATCAGTGTTTCATATCAAATAAAAATTAACCAATTGCAAAGTGATCCTAGTTATGTGATATTGTTTCAAAATCCAGTAGACTATTACTAGAACGTTGATTGGCTCAGTCTGGGTCGCCTTTCTAAATTCAATCCAATTTATTTTAATTTAAAAAGTTGAAAGAAGATTCTTCAGCACTGCAGTCTTGTAGTATTTCAATCAATGTTGGCGACTACAGCTGGCATGACTGGGTGCAAGGTGCTGCAAACTCAGGGGGAATTTGAGGGGAATTAAAGACTACAGGATTTTCAAGAGATTAACTTTCTTTCGATGGGCTACTAGCTGCATAATATGCTACATATCCATTGCATTCTAATAATTCATATTTGATTTATCATCGTTACAGCTTTAAAACAATCGTAGAAATATGGTTAAATTGCATAATTCTGATGAACTACAGTACTGCATCGCCTTCGTATGACAGAAATGGTTTTTATTCCTTCTTTTGGGACAATCGTTTTTAGGCTAGATGTACGATTAATATTGGTAGATTTACTGTATTGAATAATAGGCTACACGGCCCCAATACCTTTCTGATTTCTGCTAGTAACAGACATCCTTCTGTTTCACATTTAATCTAACTGGTAATCTGATTAACCCCGCGGACTGAACGAACGCGGTTGCTGCCACACAACTGCCAACCTTGACGGTATACAGTCAACGGTTCACCGTCAAGCGATGTATAAGGCAGCTACTATTGTCTTTATTAGGTGAACTGTAACTTGCCAACTGAAGTTCTAGTGCGCCTGTAACGTGCCCCTTGGGACACGTTGTATAGCCGACACTTTTATAACTTTTCACATCAAGCAGGTTGTTCAACGCTTTCGCTCCAAGATCTATCCTTTATATCCTGGACTGGACATTACAGATAAGCGAGGGAACCAAATCCCGAAGCTGTAGCTTACTGAAGCAGTAGCATCACTTATAACGCCTCAGCAGAAACTATTCGCGTACTTTCTTCGCGATATTGGATACGTTATATAAAAAGTGTGATCTCCAAGGAACTGATGATAATGATGATAACCACGACGACGATGATGATGGCGAATCTTTTAATTTAAAACTTAATTCAAAAAGTTAGCCTTTAGCTCCTTGCACAACCTTAATTAACACTCTAATTTGCATCACCCTGGCTGTCTTTGGAAACTGACTGTGTGGGAAGAGTTGCCAAGAAACATCTCCTTGGACAACCAAGAAACCAAGAATAACAACTTGACTCATGTACAATGCACTTTCATGATCAAGGAGCCAGCAACAAAATAGCTGCACCCCCACCCCCCTTTTATGAGTGAATAAATGTGTTGCCACCTGCCGATTAATTGGATGCGAATATGAACAAATTGTCATAGATTCTCTGATATCTTTCTCCCGGTGTTGGGGTAACCTTTTACAGTATTATTGGAGTAGATAACTTCCTTCAAGACACAGAGCCTTGTAAAATGATACAAATAAGATGATATGGTATTAACCCCCATGACATGTCCCAGTTCCCACAGGCCTATCGAGTGTCAAATGAAGACAACATGGCACCACATGCCAGGACTGACAATGTAAGGTACAGTATGGCTGCTATCATTTATCAATTAAATCAATTTAAAATTACAAGTGGGTCGAAAGGCCTTGCTTCCTGCATTCCTTTTTTGGGGCAAGACACAAAAGTGGTCCTGTCATCATTTCTGCGAACGGAAGCAAACTAGTCTCTCCCAGAGACTCAGTAACAACACTATCCTTGCTTCAATTAGGAAAACTGCTCAATGCAGCTAGTTTTAGATGCAGAAAAAATATACATTTTTATGAATGAGATTTACATTTTCTGGGCTAATTGTGACTGGAATCCTGTTGAGCCAAAGCTCAAGCTAGCACTTGCTTTTAAAATGGTACTGGTCAGCTTAAGCTCAGTTTGAATAGCTTGGACTTTTGGCACATGCTGTAGCAAACATATTTTTGCAGTGGCTAGCCACCAAAGGGCTGACCACTGGTTTTTTTTCTGTTTCGAAGACCTGTAATCATCAGTGGAATGTTGTGTTCCCCACTGTATACATCAAGCTTGTTCTGGTCTGATGACTTACTCTGCGTACAATAGAAACATAAGTGTTATCCCAAGGGTGTCTGGTCTTTGGGACTGGGACAGCTTGGTTATTTTATTCCATTATTGCATTGATGGACACTCCACTACCTATCAGCCTGCTGCAGGCCATTTCGGGTGATCGTCGGGAGGGAATCACTATGTGCTAACTGACTACTTCCTGTGATTCCCTCCCAAGGTGTTGGCGGTGGCTGTTGAGGACTTTCACCAAGTTTGGGTTCTGGGAAGAAACTCCACAGTGACCAGAGGAGGAACATTAACTGTCAGGTCTTTGCAGTAAGCACTTTATTAGGTATTTACTAAGACTTCATTTTTTCTTCTGCTGCTGTAACCTATCCACTGAGAAGTTTGACAAGCTGTTTGTTCAGAGATGCTCTTCTGCATACCACTGTTGTAATGTGTGGTTATTTGCGTTACTGTCACCCTCCTGTCAGCTTTCACCAGTCTGGCCCTCTGACCTCTCTCATTAACAAGGCGTTTTTGCCTGCAGAACTGCTGCTCACTGAATGTTTTTTGTTTTGCGCACCATTACAGACTGTTGTGCATGAAAATCCTTGGAGATCGGCAGTTTCTGAAATAGTCAAACCGCCCATTCTGGCACCAACAATCATTCCACGGTCACAGTCACTTAGATCACATTCTTTCCCCATCCTGATGGTTGATGTGACCATTAACTGAAGCTCCTAACCTGTATCGGCATGATTGTATGCATTGCACTGCTGCCACACAATTGGCTGATTAGATAATCACATGAATAAGTAAAGTGCTATGTATCGCTACGATACATAATGCGAGAATCAGATGTGCTTTGTGTGCCCCCACGCAATTGTCCCTAAAACTCTGTAGAAGCCCACAGAAGACATTGATACCATATAGCTAAATTACGCTCCATGGCTTATTTCAAAGTTGATCAAAGAGTTATGTTGTGTGTGTGGGTTGGGGGGGGGGGGGGGGGGGGATTCTGTTACCGTGGAAACTGTTGCTAAGTTCTTGTGCCTGAGATACTTAGAAAGTGAGGGACAGTGATAAAACTAAAAATAGGAGAGGTACTTTAGTGTGAGCAGAGGGAGTGATCGCAGAGGGGGAATACGGAAATAAAGAACAAGCGGTCAGGTTTTGAGATGGATAGGTGTGAGGAGAGAGGTTTTACAAATGTACAAATGGATCAGACCATTTACAAGCCACTGCACAACTACAGTGATCACAGGGGCAGATGGCAGTTGGAGTACCCCCTGCACAGTTGTTAAATGCTTTGTTCCTTAGGACTTCTGCTGCACCTTTCACTGTTATGTTGAAGTCTGACAGCGACTTGGCACATGTACATGTACGTAAAACTTAAAACTTAGGATGTTATCCTTTTATCACTGTCCTGATAAAAAAAGATCACTGACATCATAGTAAACATGGTTTCACAAATAGTCATATACTATACGCAGTGTACAATTCATGGCGACACTCATTCAGTGAATGGGTGTGCGGACCTATAACTGATTCTCTCTACATGCACGACTGTCTGTGGGTTTGTTCCTCCAATTATCTGTGTACCAATCTGCTCCACCTCACCCCTGCAAATTCTGAGGCTATTTTTATCCCACTGCACTCAGATACGAGCAGACATCTATGGTCCTTGAATAATTAAGCCTCTGCAAGGTTCAATCGTGGGAGTATGCGGATTTCAGCCCCATGCTGTGAAAAAAGCACTGGTCAGTGTGCACGCACACACGTTTACATCAGCTGCTTTTCTTCAGTTTGTTTAACATTCTGCGCTCTCTCTCTCTCTCTCTCGCTCTCTCTGTTCTACCCGCTTTTATCACTCCACCATCCCATTCTCCACATGCTCACTCATTCCAATTTTCTTGTGCATTTTCTTTCCAGTTTTTGAAAAATTGGCCCTGCCGTGTAAACAAACTGTCACGATAAAAAAATAAAATAAATGTCACATCGAAAGTGACTGTAACAGCAATGTCGATCGTAACACCAGTAGAAGGGGTCAGAAAGCGGAGCATGTTGGCACTAAACTGGGGGGGAGGGGGTCTGGGTAAACCGCATATTCAGAAGGTTAAAGCAGAAGAAAAGCTCTTGAGTTCCGTGAGCCATGTCTGCAGCACTGCCTGCAGCACACGTCAGACACGCTTACGCACACGCATGCACAGGGGCGCTCTAATGGCATGCGTGTTGCCGGAGGGCAGCCTGCCTGGTGCGTCTCCAACATGTGAATGGTTCCTTAGAGTTCACATCAATTATTTGTGGGGCTTATTCCTCCAGTAAAAAGCGGGGGAGGGGGGGGGGGGGGGGTTGTATAATCTCAGTAACCCTGTTCAAGGTGGACTCAATATGCATATCTACTATTTTCCATTACACTCTTAGATTAGCTATTTGCAATTGTAATTGCAAAAAGCAACATGCAATTGCCCTTTTATGCTATTTTAGTGTAAGCCTGTTTTATACTTCATTGCACAACCGTCGTATGACAAGTGTTGTATGGCAAAAATGCAGAGGACACAGGAAACCTTTTTATGCAGCATTGATTGGACAGCCAGACAACCATCACAGACCTTCACCAAAGTCAAAGTCAATGCAAAAGACCTTCATCAATGCTGCAAAAGTTGTGTGACACTTTCATTTTTGTCGCACAACACTTGTGGAAATAGTATAAATCAGGCCTCATCCTCTCACCCTGTCACTTGATTTTGTGATCTACATTGAAGAGACTCCATATTGAAGAGAAACTGGGGGCAGACTAGGGGCAGAGCTTGACCTTGCATTGACATCAAAAAATACATCACTAGTGTTTCAGTGGTTAGGCAGAAAGAAAACCAAAACCAAAATACACAATGCCAGTCCTGATTGCGGCTGGCAGGCCTGCATGGTGGTGCATAACTGGCTCAAGTTTCACCCAGGGAATGGAGGGTTTTGGTTGGCTGCCAATGCAGTATCTCATTACTCACTAGAGACCCCCCCGGCAGGTCAGTCAGGTGCCCACTAAGCTGAAGAATCTTCCACAGACTCGTGTCTGTGTCAGCCTGATTTGCGTGCTGCAGTGTGAAGGGGAAAAGGTTGGTGAAATCTTGTGCTTGGGGCGTAGAGCGCGTGCTCTGGAATCGATAACAAAGCCTGCCGCAATGAGTGCTCATACACGAGCGGGCGTTCCAAATTAGGAAAACGAATTAAAACAAAGTGCACACAAAAAAGGAAAATGAGAAAAGAGGGGGCATAATAAATGAGAAATAAGAAAGTTCAGGGTAATGAAGGACCATTAAATGCACACGTTGGACAAAAACTGTAAGGAACGGATGTTGCCCAATAGGCGCTGCACTACACTGTGAGACACGGAACTCAACGGGGCTCATTAAAGGAGCCCCGCTTTTAAAGTTGCTGCAGGATCAGAGTGCTGTTCTCTGTGGATAAGCAGGAGGGCAGTTAGCACTGTCACCTCAGTCTGAGTGTTACAGTCCCCGCAGGCCCACATGGCCGCTTTAAATTAGTGAGTGACCTCACAGACCATCTCCCGGGACACCGCACCCACGTTCCTCATATCTGCCTGTCTCTCACCGCTAAGCCGCTATTAGTTAATTAAAGAGCTGGTCTGTGAGGCGAGGGGTGAGGGGGTGGGAGCGAATCACAGGAGGACAGAAAGGAATGAGCACAACATCACAGCACACAGCAGGCGACAATCAGCATAAAGCTCTCGAGCCCACACACACACCCACACACATACATGCACACACACACACACAAACAGGCGGGCTCTCATACACACACACGCACCTACACACACACACACACACACACACACACAGACCGGCTCACATATGCACATACGCACCCACACACAGACACAAGCGGGTCTCATACACACACATGTTCCCACACACACAGCCCCCACACACAGCCACACACACACACACAGGTGGCTCTCATACACACACATGTACCCACATACACTGCCCCCCCCACACACACACAGACGGGCTCTCATACGCACACAGACAGGCTCACAGGCGCGCACACACACACAGGCAGGCTCTCATACGCACACGCACCCACACACACACACAGGCAGGCTCTCATACGCAAACACACGCACCCACACACACACATAGACGGGCTCTCATACGCAAACACACGCACCCACACACACACATAGACGGGCTCTCATACGCACACAGACGGGCTCAGACGCACACACACACAGATAGACTAAGCTGACAAATACACATCAAACACAAACACATGATATGCATATACTGTACATACTCACACACATGCAGATAAACTAAGCTCACAAATACACACAAACACATGCACATACACACGTCTACAGAAAGACAAAGCAAAAACACACTACCACAGAACACAAACACTACAAAGTAAGCAAAAACAAACACAGCTCCACACTGACAACACACCCACACTCACAGACACAGTTGGCTAATACACACACACACACACACACACACACACATGCATGCTGATAAGCACACACACTGCGTACCACTGCTCTCCCTCTCCCTACACCAGAACCTCTATGCAAACAAAACTAATGCCTAAATTGCTATGGTCTTCCTAAAGCGTTCCAATTAATTCCATCTTTATCAGCTGCTGGCTAATTAAATACTGAGGCTTTCGAAGGGCTCAGAGGACAAACTGAATCCTTTTTTATCAGCCACTGACTAAACTGACAGTTTAATTACTCAAATCTAGAGTCCAGGGCCCCCTCCAACTTCCCAAGGTAATTTTGCTGTGCAAACCCTGACAGCCATTTCCAAAAAGGGAAACATCAGGAGTGTGACTCACCTCCCACCTTTCTAATCCACAGGACCTTAATCGCAGAGCTTTTAGACTTTTAGACCAGACACTCAGCTGCTGTGCCCCTCGTGACCTCTCTGCTTCTTAACTACAGGACGTTCCGATTTGGTACCAGCAACTTCCAGTGCTATATTACAGTACAGAACGTTCACTGCCACGGTATTGTCCTTGCTCGTGCAACACCTTACACAAATCTGCTTTCTTTTCATTCCGCAGTTTCAACTGTGATACACACTGACGATTCATAATTAAGTCATTTCTTACATTTTAGCTCAAATGTGAAATATGACCATGAGTGACATCTAGTGGTTAGTGTGCGTTATAGCATGGATTGCTTCGTCATAAATTGATTCCTTTCCATTTCAGACTCGCAATGCGTACCATTTCCCGATAACAAGGCGGATTGAAAAACCTTTAACAGTTTGACTTCTCGTGCAACACCAGGAAGAAAGACCTTTTTACAAGAGTAATCAAAGCGTTCCTTTATGTGGATTGATTGCTGCGTTATCGGCCGAATGGATACTCTTGTTCTGAGTGATTTAAAAAGCTTTCTTCTCGAATCTAGATTAGCAATTTGTACGTTTGGAGATTTACAACGAACATTCAGATTACACGACCAGTAGCAGCCTATTTGGGTATTGAAAATGCAACTCCAAACATTTAAGCGCCACAGTGCTCGACCTCAGGAGCCCATGAATAATTTAATGTGCTCCCTACAAGCTTAAATAGTTAAACTGCTGATTCAAGATCTCTTCAGTACGAACAATTTATTTGCAGACGGACTTTACAGAGCCTCGGCCCTGAGCCAGCAGCACAGCCACGGACTGTGCAGAGATCACTTCAAGGGCATTAAACTGCATTTTTTCCACATCAGCACTGAGGGACCACAGGGCCCTGATAGAACAAGGCTTTATGAAACTAGGCAGAGCTACCAAATTCCGTTACTCAGAACGAAACGTTATGCTTTTCCGTGGAGGTGCTTGGTCCTGAAACGTAACTGACGGCTTATCGTACGGCTCCCGACAATTATGTATTATACATGATCAATACCACAAAGCATACCGCATGCAGGTATACGAGAGCCAGGATCTTTCACGTAGGTCTGATTAACCTGACATGTTTATTATTTTATCCATGTATGTTTAAAAAATGTTTTGCTTGTAATCCTCTGCCAGATTTAAATAAGTAATACATGCTATTCTTATTTATGGTAAGATTTATTACTCCCTTTGCTACACATTTTCATTAACAGTGAAAGTTCATAACATGAATCTGGTCACTGGATATACCCTTTGAAAGCATTAACACTCAGTTCTATCTACATACCGTAAATCCTCAAATTGTGTCCGGGGTCTTTTATTTACTTAGGCTGCACAAAGCACAGGCCTTTATTTGGGTAAGTTTGGTAAGTTTGGTCAGTTTTAACAGACTTAGTTTATTGCAAATATTCTCAAACACAATAAATCACATACAAGTCCAGAATCCATAAAATCACAACTTGCCAGACACGCCTTCATGAACAATAACAACTTAGCGTAGATAAGTAGCAAGTTAAGGACCTTTTTTTTTTTTTCCCTAAAGTGCGTTTTATTGTGAGACATCCGTTTCCTTTGGAGCAGTATACCGGTAGGCTATCAAAAGAGTTTCGCATTTAATTTACTTTTGGACTGTTTGATTCTATTGCTAAATGTTGGGACTGATGGGCACTGAAATCTGGGGGGTATTTGATGGTTCACTGTTAAGTTTTATGTAGTTCGAAGAGTGTCGGGATTTCCACCCGTCTGTTTATTGCGAGCCAAGGAAGCCGCTTTCATTCATTCATTGAACGTGCGCTGTGCTGTAAATACATGGAAACCTTATTGCGTAGCCAAGTAGCCTAAATTGAGTTAATTTTTAATTTTGCCTGATTTACTTTTTATTGCCTTGCGGCAACAATTGTGTTTAAATGTATACTGCGTCAGCCTTTGGCAAGCTACTTAGAAGCTGGCGGAAAGCGACTGGTAGCTTGTGTTGGAGACCCATGGTGTAGGACGACTTTTCATTGGCAACAGTATTAAACCAACCAACAATATAAAATATTAAGAAGCGCTCTTTTATTTCATTGAGTTAAATTTAAACAATGTCTTCTAGTGCTCATGGACTGATAGCCCTACTTGTAGGCAATATTACCCCGGCTTGTATTTGGGGGCCGGCCTTTATTTGTCGGAATCGGCCACGCCCCCGGCTATTATCCGAGGCCCGGCTTCAAATAGAATCCCGGACACAATTTGAGGATTTAGTGTAAACCATTTTACGATGCCAGTTCTTCTTGCAACAAGGGTTCCTTGTAACAGGTTAGAAGGAAAAACAAGTTTGGGGGTCATCACCTTCTATGCCACCTTCTTGGAATATGGTCTGTAGATATTGGTGCAGATCCAAGATCACTCAGGGGCCAAAAGCAGGAAAGGGGCCCCAGTCTGAGCTTTCTATAACTTCTGCTTGGGTGAAAGAAGGTGTCTGCAGTCCTGTGTATGAACAGGATTAAATATGTACAAGTATTTAGAAGCATTAATAAGTATGTGTATGAACACAGTAGAAACCTTAAAACATACAAAGCTACTGCTCATTTCAATAGCGTGAGGGGATTAAACAGGCAGTACAGGTGCATCACCAAATTATTTCTGCATCCAGAATGTCTGGCCAATGATCTCAGGGGCAAGTGCACAGAGCTGCATTTGACCCCCTGGTCAACAGGCAGAAAAAGGCCTGAAGCAGTCCTCTGTGGACTGCGGAATCTCAAACCCAGGACACAAGAGCATCGATTACTGTGGAAGCGGAGGGAAAGTGGGCTGTGTATGCTTCTTACACCATCACCATTCAAACTGCATCCTAATCCTGTGCAGTAAACAAATGAGGCTGAACACCACAAATACATACAAATGTTTTACTGCAGCATTTGAGGACATGGAAGGCAAAACAGAGAGCAGAAATATTTACAGGGTAGTATCTACAAATCGGAATGAAAGTTTTTGAGAGTACAGTGAAGAAGAGGAGGGGAGAGATGAGAATGGTGTGATGCTAGAGGCAAGAGCAGTTTGTGTTGCCGGGCGACCCGTCAACATTCAGAATACAATACAATTCAATACAATTCTTTCACCCCCACAATCCAAAAATCATTTATGCAGGAATAAAATCCCCATCCCCAACCTCAAACCAATCAAAGTCCAGTGAATATTGTTAAGTGCTCCAAACAAATAAAAACAAACTCTTAAAACCATGTTCTAGCTGTCTTCAAAGGGTAGACATCTGCCAAAAGGCATCTGCCTGTCCCAACAATGCCTTTGAGCGATGCAGGTAGAAACTAGTTTCAGTTTCACAGACAAAGATGGGATGTGTTGAGTCGGGGGAAACTGATGAGATTCAACGGGCAAGGCATTGTAGAGCTGACTACTGCAGTCGATGGCTCCTCGACCCCTCCCACCTCCAGCAGAGCCCCCGCCAATGCCCCCCCCCATCTCCAGGGAGCTCCAGCTTTAGGACGACTCCTCGTCGATCTTGGGCGCCAGGTAGTACTTAACATGGCCCATGTCAGCAATCTTGTACTCCACCACTGCCAAGAGAAGGAACGTAGTAAGTAAACAATGACAACTGCGAATGACAAATTACCATTACATGAACAACACCTGCTGCTACAACAAAAATATAAGTACTACTGCATTGTTTCGCATTTGTATACATATTTGTACGTCCACAGCATAAAGGGGTACTGTTGGGGAATGACACTGGAGGGGGTACCCACCGAGGGGGATGTCTGCAGACATGCTGAGGGTGACGGTCTTGGACAGCGGCGTGGCCTTGGTGAAGAAGTTGAGGTAGTTGAGGGCGAAGATGAGCTGCACAGGCTCGTTCATCTCGATGGTCACCTGCAGACAGGAGGGGACGGGGTTAGCACGCGCGGTCACGTCCGCGGGGGACCCGGACAGGGCGTGCTTCAGGCCCAGGTACGACCCGTCCTACGGACGTCTAACAGGTCCAGATGCTCACCGCCTCGTCCTCCTTGTCCACGTTGCTGGTCTGGGACAGCTTGACGTTCCCGGTGCCCAGCTCGCCCGTGGCGGAGAACTTCACCCCGTCCTTGGTGCAGGAGATCATGACGGCATCCCCAATCTGGGACAGGTCCCTGCAGACGCGGGCGAACTCCCCGGAGGGCATCTTCACCACACAGCTGTACTCCTGCTCCTGTAGGGGGAGAGGGGTGACTTCCTGAGCCTCTTACACTGCACTCACACTCAAATCACAAAACTACAAGCTTAGTATCCATGCAAGAACATTTTATCTATTATAATGAAAGGGGTCAGTCCATTCTCCCAGATTTTTGCGACAACTGTTGTATTTCCAAAGGTTTAACAGGACTGTGGATTAAGGTGAATGTGTAGCACCTTTCATAGACAATGAAATCTGTTTAAAGCACTTTTTTTTAAAGTAATGGGTTCACACAGAGGTAGTTAAGGGTGGGAGCTGGTTGTTAGAGGATTGGCTGAGTATCATCCATTAATGCACATGAAAACGGAAATGGCAGCAGAACTCACTGGGATTCCCAGCTGCTCCACGTCCAGGTCCATCAGCTTCATCTCGTAGTCGGACACTTTCTCCTGGTCTGAGGGACACAGGCAGAGGGTCAGGCACACAAGCAGCCACAGGAGTGTCATGTTACCACAGCAACAAACTATACGTTAAAGCTTTTCACTTACTTCTTATGAGGGATAAGTCCCAATATTTCTTTTCATTTTCGACCAGGTTTTTTTATTTTTTATTTATGGATTGTACATTCATTTTACTAGCTGGAACATCAGGTGTAATTTCTGCTTGGACCAAATTTCCCACCGGCACTAGAAGTGAGAAAAGTCTACCCAAAGATCTACAGGCTTTAGAGTTATACTATAGAAATGGCTACACCAAGAAAAGAAAGTAAACTAAACCCAAGTGCGCCACACTTGGTGGTTCAAGCCCCAGTGTAGCCACAATATCATCAGTGCAGCTACATGGGCCCTTGAGCAAACATAAGCCCCAGCTTAGTCTAATGGACTTAGCTGCTCTGGATAGCAGTGTCAGCTAAATTCCTGTAATGTAATGTAAGGCATCGGTCCCCGGATGCCTGGCCGCCTGGGTATCTGATACGAGGGCGGGGACGGCACTCACTGGGAGTCTCGAAGACCAGGGCGAGCGTGTCTGCGTTGTCCTCCGCGCGCAGGGTGATGATGTCATCATTTCCCGCACACTTGAGGATCTTGGACATGCTGCAAAAAAAAAAAACGGATCAAAGCCACTGGCTGTGCCTCCTCCTTCACATGGAAGGGGCTCACTGCTTCTGCATCAGATGGCTCAATGGTGTGCAAATGAGCAAATTAGTCAAACTGATCTGCCTTTGGTTTGCTCATCACCAGTAAATGATGATGACGAAAAAATAACAGTTTGATAGTAATGTGTATATTCAGTTCAAAGCACTTTCTGAATAAAACATGGGTCTACAGTATTCCTAATTGCTTCTGAAACTGATGTGTTATAACTGGTGAAATAATTAAGGAGCATGTCTAATTGGGATTCACAACTAGAACAAAGCAAGAGCAGAAATTATGAAAATGGAGATTCTACTCAGTTGTTAGTGTAAATTGAATGTTATGTGGATCAGCTCAGTAAATGGAATTAAGTATTCACAAGATTTTAAGATCAGTGGATAGCCTACAACACGAAGCAAACGTTACAGAGTGGAATTTAACCACACCGTCTTCACTAAACTATATACATGAACCAGTTGATAGTTATGGTCATAAAACTCGTGAATTTTTCATCTTAGTTTGTCGGCTGGTTAAGCGTAGCACATTTTCTGCTACCGCTAATCAGATTATTGCTATTAATTTAAATAATTATATTAAAAGCGCGTATCTTTAATAACGATCTCATGGTGCACCCTTTAGTTCATACAAGTTCAGAGAGCTCTAAGATTTCCCGCCAATTGTTCCGTTCAAATGGCGCCGAAATGACATGACGTGCAAAAAATACTTCCTGCTTTTTTTACGTAGACAGTCTCCCAGAGGATAATTTCCACCATTATTGGTCACCCACAGAATGTATACAGAACAAATCTAGGTACATAGCCACCCATTTTTACACAAACGAGTAAGCAGCAAGAAATAATATTTAGCACAACAGACAGACGATACAGATAACTAGATTTAGCCGGTGAAGGCTGTTGACACTTTACAATGACAACTGTCCCACACACCTGTTCAACGTCAGGTATTTAACCTTGATGCGCACCAACATTGTGGACTGAAGTAAACAACGTCACTTACAGCTCACAAATAGGTCAACTTGCTAAGCTATCTTTACCGTATTCGCTTGGGCATATGGCAATTTGGCGCGCTCACTGCCACCACTGTGTGTCACTGCAGCTTCTCTTGTACAGAGCAGCGACTATCTGAAACATGTACCAACATGTTCACAAAGCATGAAGACCACAAGTTAGCTAGTCGGCAGAACAAGAAATAAAAAAGAACTGGTTAATGTATTAGTTTGTCATCCGACATCTACCATCATGACCTAAAACATACCATGCAAAGTGGTAACTTTATAATATTACTGTTGATCATTTAAGAGATAACCTATCTTTGTTGTTTCCATCCCATTACGGAATGAATAACAGAGGGAACAAGGCAACTAGCTACTAGCTCTTACCTGCCCAAATTAACTCCCATGGCAAGATTGCGGTCACAACGATAAGAGTCAAAACCGTCGCTGCGGAGGGTGAGCTGGACCAGGGAGACGTGAGACGAGTCCATGCTCTGAAGGGAGATGCCCGAGGAGGCGACATCCCAGCAGGCCTCAGTTATTAGGTCCTTAAGTGCCTCCAGAACCTTCTTCAGAATCGAACCCTGGACAAGCCGAGCCTCGAACATTGTTGCGCGTTTCTTTAAATGTTAAGACTAATGTTAAACTAATTCGACTTCTGAAAAATTACGTAGCTCACGTTACTGCTCAAATGTCTTTCTCAGTCGACTGAGGTGATTAATAAATATGCTACTAGAGTAGCCGACGTAAATATTTTAAATATCCTGTTGGTCTAATGCACAAATATGTTACAAGTTAGCTGAATATGTTGTAGGTCTCCCGCTACTCTGTATCCGACTACTCAACTGAGCTCGCTGACAACGTAAAGTGCAGTTCTGCGCGCTCGCGGTCAGTTTTCCTAGTTTTCTGATTCGTCATTTCCGCTAATCGTTTGACTCCCCCTGCAGGGCAACTGCGTACACTCGTGTCCATTGTGGCTCAATAATGTTATAACTCGTCACGCTCAACAGTATTTGTTAGTAGCCTACGGCAACTTGTCCAGAACATCAAAACTCATATCTCACAAGCAGTCACAGTGACCCAATTGGCAATTTGTTCTTATATTGGAGACAGTGCTGCTATCTGCTGAGTCCAGACGATGGCATTCGTCGTAATTGGAGCCAAAATGGCCTCTGTTTGCGTTTCGGAGTTTCAAGAACGCCCACTATAGTTTTCTCATTGGTCGAGTGACCAACGAAAGAAACCAGGAAAGCGCGCCAAAAGCACATTTCGTCTTCTTCATAAACTTTGTTTTAGCCGCCCTAGATGGTTTACCAATAGCCGTGGCAGTCTTTAACAATATTGCAAGGCTAGGCTAATGCAATATGTTATATGTAATGTATATGTAATATGTTACCGTTATGACAAATTAAACAGGAGGCTGCATGCCATGAATTATTTCTAGCAGCTGATTATTTTTTAAAACATTGTTTAATTGATAGACTGACAGGGATGCGACCCAAATAACTGAAAGTGTTGACACCTGGACACAAATGGAAATCAAAAGTGCCAAACCTGCATGAAAATGTTGGGTCTTTAACCTAATCTAACCTAACGACACAACCGACAGAGATTTGGCTCCAATGAACACCATCGATGAAAAAAATAAATAGACGTTTCAGAATGCCTGCTCATGTCAGCAACAGAAACAAATGAGGAGCAGGCAGCAGACGCGCACCTCTTATTTTACTCCAGATGGTGGCAGTATGACCATGTCCTATTTTTATTTTTTATTAGATTTAGCAGATTTATTTTTAGAGAAGCTGTTGTGGACAATTAGCATGGCATGGGAAGCAGACAAATCATTTGCTAACATGTTTGGTCATGATATTCCCATGCAAATCATTGATTTATTTGATTATTTATTTGATGATTCTCTCACATAGTAATGTGATTCCTGTAAAGTTCTATCTTGACCGGGAGATCACTTTGGTCATGGCGAATAATCATTACACCTACACTGTTTTGTTCTTTTTTAAGTCACAGACTTAACAGAATATACATACATACATACATACATACATACATACATGAATACATACATACATACATACACATGTAAAACAAAAATTTACAATGGATGTAAATTGTTTCTGAAGGGCGGTTGATGAGTACAGAAGTACACAATGAAGTATTGTATTGTAACAATACTGTTTAAAGTTGTACAAATCATACAGTGCTAACCCCACACAGATGTTCAATAACTGCAGAAATTAATAAAAGGGCACAGAATATAGGTGAAATTGTGTTTTTCAAAGCCATACATAAGTATGTATACTCGGTGAGCACTTTATTAAGTATTTATTAAAATTATTTTTTAAGACTTATTGGTCTTCTGCTGCTGTAGCCTCAGAACAGCTCAGAACAGCTGCTCACTGGATGTTTTTTGTTTTCTCTGCAAACTCTAGAGACTGTTGTGTGGAAAAATCCCAGGAGATCAGCATTTTCTGCAATATTCAAATCACCCACCCATTCTGACGTTTGGTCTGAAAAACAGCTGAAACTCTTGACCATGTCTTAATTTAATAAGTCGATAGAAAATGTTATACATTGTACTTCTTCTTTTCATGCACACACACACACACACACACACACACTCACACACATACGCACACACACATATACACACCTACACACACACATACGCACACACACATATACACACCTACACACACACACACACACACACATACATACACACATACACACACATATACACACCTACACACACACATACATACACACATACACGCATACACACACACACGCATACATACACACATACACACACACACACCTACACACATACATACACACACATACACACACACATACACAAACACACACATAAACACACATAAACACCCACACATACATACGCACACACACACACACACACACACATAAGCACACACACACATACACAAATGCACACATACACAAACTCACACATGCACACACACGTACACAAATGCTCACATACACACACATACACAAACGCACACATACACATACACGTACACACACATACGCACGCACACACACACACACATTTAATAAGTCACCACTTATTAAAATGTAGCACATATACCCTAATAAGTGCAGTGCTTAATTTGAATCTTGAACATCGATAGAAAGTGTCATATATTGTCATCTTCTTCTTTCCATGCACACACACACACACATAGACACACACACGCATAAGCACATACGCACACACATACACACACATACACACGCACACACACACATACACACACATACACACACATACACACACACACACATACACATACATACACACACACACACATACACATACATACACACACACATACACACACATACACATACATACATACACATACACACATACACATACACACACACCTACACACACATACACACACATATATACATACACACACACACACACATTCACACACACACATACACATACATACACACACACACACGCATACACACACCTACACACACACACACACACATACACACACACATACATACACACACACATACACATACACATACACACACATACATACACACATACACACACACACATACACACACATACACACACACACACACACATACACACATACACATACATACACACATACACAAATGCACACATACACACACACATACACACACAGAGCAGACATCACACAAACACACATGCACGCATACGCACATACACATACACACACACACACGTTGCCCTGGAATGAGCAGCACACACCTTTTGGTGGAGGTCACGTATTACTGATACTGATTACACGGCAAAAGCAATGCCAGAACAGAACATCCGCCCTGCACCTTCATACATTGACGGCATATCCCTCCAGATCTCCTGGAGCTCACGTGGTTATGCTGCACTGCAAGAGCAGATTCTGCCTCCACTCAACAGCAGGTAGCAGCCCTTAGATGAAGTGCCATGCATTATTAACCAAACTTACATACCTAAACAAACATTAAAAATCCATAGTACTGCAGTGGAATTTATAGATTTATTCAATAGTTTTCCTTTTTATTCTGGCATTTTTCTTTCTCTCAGATCCAAAAAACATCAAGGGCTTTCTTTCAATACGTATGTTTGATAAACCTCCAGTCACGTCGGCAAGTTCTGGCAACAAGAGACAACAAGGCTGATGCAATGCAATCCAATAAAAACTGATTAAAGTTTTGAGTCATGCTTTGCCGCCTCAGCCGTGTTTATAAAAACAAGTTGCAGCAAGACATAATGTAATGGAATTGTATTGTTGGACTATTGATTGGCTTTGGTTTGTTCTTTTCACTTGCTTAATTTCAGAGAGCAACTCAGCAGACACAGTGAAGCGGGCCCTCCTCACAGGCCAATCTGTCGGGGTCGGGGGCTCTTCAGTTACACAGTAATAAACGTCAAGCCCCATCAAAAACAATTGTGCGTTTGCGAACGAAATAACGAAGTGAAACCGCCTAAATAAGATCAGATTCTGAAACTGTACTTCTGTGCTCGGTCTCTGAGAGGGAGGGGCGGAGAGGCGGGGAGCGAACGCGATGTTGTGCGCCTCTTCATTTGCTCGGGGTGCCACTCCCTGCAGTTTGGCAAAAAGCTGCCACCCTTCGGAATGAGCCCATATGGCAATTCAGAATCACTGGGGAGACACACAAGGTGTTTCTCCAAATTCCCACCGGTCCCCCACTGTGCTGCACAAACACAGAGAGATGGAGATGACAGGTCTGACTGGGCACTGTGGCGATGCTCTTTTCTCACAGATTCCTACTCGGCGCCATACGCATGCCGCAGTGTGACAGTAACACGGAGGCGCGGGATGATTTTGTTGATTTATGCCTCAGCACCCATTCCAGTCTACAGCCTCCTGCTGTCAGATGGCTGGAGCTGAGCCGGGCTGTCCTCGGTTAGTACCCGAACGAGTCCTCCTGAAGCACAACGTCTGTGCCCTGCACAGAGAAAGAGAACGTTCCAATCCTGTCAGGATCTTTGTCAGGTCATGTTGTCCTTCCTTTTCTGCTTTTGAAATACACACTTTGTTGCGAGCATAATGCAGCGTGTTGACATTTCACTTCAGTGTTCTAGTCTTGATCCAGCAAGAAAAAAAAAAGGTAAAATATTTTGCCAGTTTTTTTATTTTATTGAGACCTACTTGGAATGGGAGTAGCACAACCTGTATCTGTGGAGAACCTTGGAGTAGTTTCAGGTTTCCCCTGGCCACACCACAGGCTTAAAGGCCAAACTGCTCAAAGATCAGCGCTCATACTCATTGGGCAAGAGTGGCTATTGGTATTGGTGGTGAGCCATAGGGCCACTCCCATTGTGTGAAGAGGATGTGTGATGATTGTTCTGGCACAAAATGGCTGCCATGCCATCACCCGGGCAAGGGTGGTTTACAGAGAGTTACCTCGGCTCTTTATTTAAAGTGCTTTGGCACACATGAAAAGCAATTTGAAGGCTATCTATCATCATACTCATCATCACTATCACTTGTACTCTTACCGTTGCATATTAACATGTTCGCACTATTTCCCAGCTGAATGGCCCATTGTTAACAGCTGTTTCTTTGTGTTACTGCGCCTGTGATGTGCAATTAATTTTATGTATGTTACAATATGCCATAGTGGCCTTTTTAAGATAATAGCATATGCCAATCCTACGGTCTAATTGAATACATTAATACATGGAAATAGACCATCTGCCAATCAAATAAATTAAATTAACAAATGGAAAAGAATGAATCTCTGATTGCTGGTCACTCTGTCTCCCATCAGGATTGGCCCATGGGGAGGAAATGAGCGGAGGGGACCATTTACTTGGATAATTATCATTATATTGCCTGGGTGTTGCTATGGCAACTCCCTTTTAGTTACTTGCCTTTTTGTCACTTTCCTTCTTTACTATCCCTTTGTGTGCTGCAGTACCTGTAATTTTGTTTTTGCGTAATGAGGAAATATATATCTGGTTTCTGCAAATGAGCCATCAACTCTGACGGAGTGCACTACTCTGACACAATAGATTACATTTTGTTGAGTTGAATTAATACTTGTACTGTGCGCTGGCCTTATTAAAGCAATGTGCTAGAGCATTTGTTCTTGATTTACCTGTTCATCGTGAGAAGTAATGACCTGCAAAGCTGTAAAGCTGCATGTTCTCAGCAAAACAGTAACAGTGGTGCACCTTCAAATGGGTCCCAGAGGGACAGCGGCTGAATCCTAGGGGGGTGTTTCTCATTAAGATTCCACAGCTATAGCAAACAAACTCATCCATGACCTGGATGGGTGCACACCACTACCCACTGTGAGCCAACCTACCATGAGAGAGTGAGAGCTGCACTTTCTAAAAGGTATGATACGTACTGTACAATCCGATTCAACCGCAATGCTGCCCAAAATATATACAAAATACTTTAAAATAAGCAACAACTTGTCTTTCTATTCAGAGAAAAGAGCAACTGTGTGGCGTTGGCATCGCAATATGTACCCTCAGGCCACAAGCTGATAAGACAGCAGGGGACTCTACACAAATCATGCCCCCCTCTGTTGTATAATTAGTAAATTGCTGTTTTATTGAATCAATTCATTCAGTAATGTCATTCTCCCTTTAATTAATTGTTATGTCTTTTGTCTGCGATTTGGCAATACAAGATGTCTCTTGTAATACCAGTAAAGCTATTTTGATTTGAAATGTGAATTTCAAACAGAGCGAGACATACAGAGAGAGAAAAAGAGCAGACATACTAATTTGCATCCCTCAAATTAAACATACATGAAAAAACATATAAACATACTGAAATATAATGTCCTGCCTGACTACTTCAATATCCTAAGCCAGGTATGTGTCTGCATGCTACAGTCTGAGGGAAAGTTAGAAGACCATCTAGCCACAACAGTGTGACAATTCCTTTGCTCTTGTAATAGGCCTACCTATTTTCCAAAAACGCTACCAATGTGGCTTAAAGGCCCGGACACACCAAACCGACGGTCGGCCGTCGGACGTCGGTGGCGCCCTGTCGGCCGAGTCTTTCCGGTGTGTGCCGAACGCCGACACTCCGGCCCCCGGAGCCGTCGATGAGAGAGAGCTCTCTGATTGGCTGTCCAGCTAGCGAATCAGTGCATGAGAAGAGAAACGGAAGCGACGAAAGCAAGCCATTCCAAAGTTACTATCACTACCAGACATAATTTTCGATTAGTATAACTAAATAGCGAGAGAACAAGGAAATTGCTGCAAACTGTTTGTTGTGAGCGAGATAATGGCTGCTTCTAGGTCCAACGCAATGCAAACGCATTCCCCGGTCTTCCGGTTTCCATTTTTTGAAAGACAAATACAGACTACCGCCACCTGCTGGTGTGGAGAGTTATTACCTCTCACACAGGCGCAGAACGTACGTGCAACTCGGCCGTCGGCGGACCGTCGTTGCGGTGTGTTCGGAACAGCCAACATTAACGACGCGTATTGACGCAAGGCGATCTTTGTCGGCGCTCCGCGGCCGACCGTCAGTTTGGTGTGTCTGGGCCTTTAGAGTTTGAGGGCGATGGAGAGATAGAAAGAGGGGTTTCCGATAAAGTATGCGGCTGAACAATGGGTAGCACTGGCTATCAAATTGAGAATTGTGGGTAACCCTCCATTTTGGCACATACAGAGCACTCCTTTTACAGACTGTATCTTTATATACTTCTGCAAGTTTGTCATTTTGAAGAACGGTTACCAAGAGAGAGGGCTGTGGGCAAGCTGGGTATTTATGGCTTTGATTAAAGCACTATAAAGACAATGAAATCTGCTGCGCATCTGCCTGCAGTATATTTTACACTCGGATAGACTGGAGCTGGCGTCTTCCACAATTCCAAGGGCGTTTAACAGCTCGCAACGAACGTTTGTTCCAGGCAAACTTCCACAGCTTAAAAAAAAAAAGCAACACATGCACTTTTCAGGTTCGCTTAAAATAACTTTACATCAGTCTGACCATCAACACAAATGTGGAGAAGGCAGGCAGCAACTAGTCATGTGCTGAAAACATTTCAGATGAGCTACATACAGTCACTGAGCACTTTACTAGGACCTGTACAACTACATATTCATGCGATTATCTGATCAGCCAATTGTGTGGCAGCAGTGCAATGCATACAATTATGCAGATACTGGTCAGGAGCTTCAGGTAATGTTTATATCAACCATCAACCATCAGAATGTGGAAAAATGTGATCTCAGTAATTTCGACCGTGGCATGATTGTTGGTGCCAGACGGGCTGGTTTGAGTATTTCTGTAACTGCTGATCTCCTGGGATATTCACGCACAACAGTCTCTAGAGTTTACTCAGAGACTGAGCTGACAGAAACGCCTTGTTGATGAGAGAGGTCAATGGAGAATGGCCAGACTGGTTCGAGCTGACAGAAAGGCTATGATAGCTCAGATAACCACTCAATAACCATTGTACAATTGTGGTGAGCAGAAAAGCATGTCAAACCTTGAGGAGGATGGGCTACAACAGCAGAAGAACACTTCTGTCAGCCAAGAACAGAAAGCTGAGGCTGCAGTGGGTACAGGCTCAAAAAAACTGGACAGTTGAAGACTGGAAAAATGTAGCCTGGTCTGATGCCAAGGCCCTACCCAGTATTTGTATAGTATACCAAATAAAGTGCTCAGTGAGTATAATTGCAGGGGGAAAAATATATTTTTTAGATACGGTTGTTAAGTGTGGTAGAGAGTCTTTCCTGCAGGGGGCACCATCAATCCATAGCACACCTCCCACTCTCATGCATCTGCTGATGGGATGAGAATAAGAGCAGATGCATGTGCGCACCTTATTTTACACAGCTATTCACACACATACGCACACACCCACACACGCACACACACGCACACACACACACACACACACATGCACACACGCACACACACACACGCACACACGCACACACACGCGCACACACACACACACACACATGCACACACACACGCACACACACACACATGCACACACACACGCACACACACACACGCACACACGCACACGAACACACACACACGCACACACGCACACAAACACACACACACACACATGCACACATACAAACACGCACACACACAAACACACACACACACACACCCACACACACAATTCAGATTAAGCACTTGCTCAATGGTACAACAGCACTGTTCTACCTGGTAATCAAACCTGCAACCTTCCAGTTACAAGCCCAATTCACAACACTGCCACCCATAAGAACCAAAAGAAGGGAAGGAGAATCCCAATGAGAGGAGTGAGAAGGGAAAGCAGAAATAATGAAAGTGAAGAGGGGAGAGAAAAAATGAACGGGAGAAGAAGAGAAAGAGAAGGAAAATTGAGGGATTTAAATTGTTTGAATGTCTTTTCGCTATACAGTTGCTGTTACAATCTTGTATGCCATTTTTTAACAAAATCACTGTCCGTCAGCCCAAGTTACTCATTTACATTAAAAAACCCCAAAAAAGCACAAGATCTGGAATTGAGGGATGAAAACAGAGAGAAATCAGAGGCACTGTATAAAGCCAGCACAACAGAAAGGTGGATGAAACGGATTTAATTCCTGAACAATGATCTCCTGTGCCCAACTGTATCTGATCAACCTCACCAGAAGCCTCATCTCAGTGTCTGAGCACAGGCAACATGAAAGATGTTTGCGTTAAAATATGCAGATCTGCCATTGCTTTTGCATATATTTCTTTGTATTGAGTGACAGATGCTCAACTGGGTCAAGAGAAAACATTTTCCTTGATTAGATAATGAAAAAGACAAAGGGTAGACCAATGAGCACCCTCTACTGCAACCTTTTTCCCTGCTATTTGCATTGGAGATGGTATAAGTGCACTCTGATCTGTGCATCATACCGCCACCTCATTTCTATTTACACTCCATTTACATTTGTGTCATGTGAGAACTGTTCTCGCTTGCGGCGATGACCTGAAGAAACAAAAGTCAGAAAGGAAATGCAAGGCTTAATGCAAAGCCAATCAGTTGGAGATATGATTTTTATCGATACCACATTAAAAAAAATTCACGCAATTATTATTAAGCATTAATCATGTAACTCATTTTGAATTACAAAAGGGGACAGGGGGATGGGGGACAGAGGGACAGACAGACAGACAGGGGGATGGGGGACAGGGGGACAGAGGGACAGAGGGACAGACAGACAGACAGACAGGGGGACAGAGGGACAGACAGACAGGGGGACAGGCAGACAGAGGGACAGAGGGACAGAGGGACAGAGGGACAGAGGGACAGGGGGACATATATAAGGTAGCTATAAACATTGTTTATAATACAAATCTGGGAGTGTCAGAGAAAGGTAAAGGAGGTAAAAGGGGCTCCTTTGTTACCAAAATGATGCCGATTTTTTTGGAAATCCAAATATGTGCAATCTAGCACCACAGTTGTATCCTTGATGCTGGGAAAAAAATGAGTATAAATGTGGTGTTCGCATTCTTAAGGCTAAACGGGAGTTCAGTAGAAAATTCACGGCAAATATAGTGTTGCCGTATAACATAATTATATACAATATAGTTAATGATATATATTTTAAATCACATTACTTAATAAATAACTGAATTTATTGAACAAGTAGGTTAAGAATAAGGCACAGATACGTATATTTCACACACCAGTGATCTGATTTTCCAGAAAGGGAGACTTTTTGTAATTCAATATGAGAAGGGATGCAGATATTATACCTAAAACAGCAGCAAAAACAAAAGGTGTTTGCGTTTTCAGCCCATTCACCGCTAAAGCCCAAAAGCACACCATTTACCTTTAGAATGCAAACTCCAGATTTAAATGAGAAGTAATCATTATTCTGAACATCACTATACGATCCTGAGACCCTTGCTTTTCACTCAGTTTTGTGGCACTGAATAATAAAAAAAGATATGAATATAAAATAAAACTAATTTGAATAATTCAGGACCAACCCTGTGTCTACGTGACAGATGGAGAGAAAGAGAAAGAGAGAGTGAGAGAGAGATGCACTCCCCGCATTCTACCTGTTAAATAAATTAGAACTAAAATTAAAACGGAAAGAAAAACAAAAAGCAAAATGCACAATCCAAAATGCACTGCCACCTGTTTCTCAAAGAACAGCATGGTGAACTACCTTTTATGGTTGACCACTGATTAATAATTATGAAAAACTTGTATGGGAGACCAGGGCACAAACTAACACAGGGCATGTTGAAACATGGAGATTTTGAATGTCTTTTGCGCAAGAATGATGGGTTTGTTTTCATGTATGTATTATAGCAACCTGAGTGGCAGAACAATATGAAAACTTCATCATAGGTATTAACAAATTTGTGTTTTAGCACCCTCCATCCATCCATCCATCATCACCCACTTATCTGGAGTCGGGTCGCGGTGGCAGTAGGCAAAGCCGGGTATTCCAGGCGTCCCTCTCCCCAGCAACGCATTCTAGCTCCTCCTGGGGATCCCGAGGCGTTCCCTGGCCAGAAGAGATATATAATCTCTCCAGCGGGCTCTGGGTCTCCCTCGGGGTCTCCTCCCAGTTGGACGAGCCCGGAAAACCTCCAAAGGGAGGCGCCCGGGAGGCATCCTGATCAGATGCCCGAACCACCTCAATTGGCTCCTTTCGACGCGAAGGAGCAGCGGCTCTACTCCGAGCTCCCTCCGGATGTCCGAGCTCCTCACCCTATCTCTAAGGCTGAGCCCGGCCACCCTACGGAGGAAGCTCATTTCGGCCGCTTGTATACGCGATCTCGTTCTTTCGGTCACTACCCAAAGCTTGTGACCATAGGTGAGGGTTGGGAGGTAGATCGACCAGTAAATCGAGAGCTTCGCCTTCCGGCTCAGCTCCCTCTTCACCACAACGGTCCGGTGCAACGCCCGCATTACTGCTGATGCTGCACCGATCCGCCTGTCGATCTCACGGTCCCTTCTACACTCACTCGTGAACAAGACCCCGAGATACTTGAACTCCTTCACTTGGGGTAAAGACTCGTTCCGAACCCGGAGGGAGCAATCCACCGTTTTCCGGCAGAGAACCATGGCCTCGGACTTGGAGGTGCTGACTCTCATCCCGGCCGCTTCACACTCGGCTGCAAACCGCTCCAGTGTGTGCTGAAGGTCACGGTCCGATGAAGCCAGCAGAACCACATCATCCGCAAAAAGCAGAGATGCGATTCTGAGGTCACCAAACCGGACACTCTCCTCACCTCGGCTGCGCCTTGAGATCTTGTCCATGAATACCACAAACAGGGCCGGTGACAAGGGGCAACCTCGGCGGAGTCCAACACCCACAGGAAACGTGCTTGACTTTGTGCCGAGAATGTGGACACAGCTCTCACTTTGGTTATACAGGGACCTGATGGCTCGTAACAACGGCCCCGGTACCCCATACTCCCGCAGTACACCCCACAGGGTTCCCCGGGGGACACGGTCGAAAGCCTTCTCAAAGTCCACAAAGCACATGTGGACTGGATGGGCAAACTCCCATGACCCCGCCAGCAACCCTGCCAAGGTAAAGAGCTGAACCCTGCAGCACCCTGAAAGTAATGTTTTCACCAAAGTGTTTTTCGATTAACTGATGATGTTTGAACTCCACAGACTCCAAATATACAGTCCTGTGCAGAAGTCTTAGGTATAAGACTTCTGTGTGTGTTGTGTGTGTTAGTATAAAATAACACATTTGAGATTTCCAAATATTCATTTTCCAAAAGATTTAATTTTACAGAGACATTTTTGTATTTAATTTTAAAAAGTAACAAATTACTGTAAGCAATTTACTACTTTTAACATAAAAACTTGATCAAGGCTGTCTGAGATCAGAAGCAAGTAGCCAACCAAAGTCTGCAGAAGAACTATGGCAAGTTCTCCAACATGCTTAGAACAACCTCCCCACTGATAGTCTTATAGAACTGCAGGACAGCGTTGGCTATCTCAGAGTAGTGATGCAGTTTTAATGCCGAAGGGTGGTCACCAAAAATATTTTGGTGTCTGCCAAATGCCAATAATGTAACAACTAACACAGCTGGGGCACGATGGAACATGGTTTCAACATGTCTCCACCTATTATAAATGCATCCGCCAAAATAAATTTTCATGGAACGTTGTATATTCCACATAGACCATGCACATCCTATTTATATAGCATTTGCTCTTATCCATTTCTTCCGAGACATTCATTAGCTAAATATACATTTTGTCATACATGCAATTAGTATAGATATATAAATCCATGGACCCAACCTGCCTTGTGTCTGCAGTCCAGGCTGGTGGAGGTGGTGTAATGGTGTGGGGAATGTTTTCTTGGCATACTTTGTTACCATTAGTAACCAAATTTCATATAATATACTATAATATAATATAATATAATATAATATAATATAATATAATATATAATGTTGTTATTGTTGCTGACCATGTGCATCCCTTCATGGCCACAATGTACCCATCTTTTAATGACTAATTCCAGCATGATAATGCACCATGTCACAAAGCAAAAGTCGTCTCAAACTAGTTTCATGAACATGACAATGAATTCAATGTTCTTCAGTGGCCTTCCCAGTCACCGGATCAGAATCCAATAGAACACCTTTGTGATGTGGTATTATGGGAGATTCACAATATGAATGGGTACAGGAACAGAGGAATGTTTCCAACATCTTGTGAAATCCATGCCACTGAAAATTGAGGCTGTTTTGAGAGCAAAGGGACGCCCTACCCAGTATTAGTATAGTGTTCCTAATAAAGTGCTCAGTGAATGTAGCTATATACGATAAGAAATGTTGGATTCACCAACCTTTGACTTGTATTAAAACAAAGCAGTTTTCTGACATTCCATAGTGTTTCAACGTGCCAAGACCCAGAGCTTGTTTACACTTGCCCTGCAGTCCGGGCATGTTACAACAGTTTCACTCCCGCTACTTTCGATGAACTGCAGTCGCCAGGAATGTCCTAGAACAGTACCGGTGGTCTATAATCATAGCAAAGGCATGTATCTTCTTTCTGATTAAAAAATATTTGCTCTAATATGTATATATTTTTTCAATTAAGCGAAAACCTAAAAGGTTGTTCCTCTGTCTCTCCTACTCAGCTAACACGGTCATTGAAAACGACAGACACGGGCCTGTCTGGATAGTCTGCAGCCAAGAAAAAAAGGAAACGGGGCTGCACTTACAAAGGGCGTCAGTGATGGGAAAGAAAACAAAGAACGTTTTAATTGAGGGTATAGCGACGCGTCTATACAAGGCGAAACCTGCCTCTGTTTTTAATCCACATAAAATGGAGACAAAAAACAGCGCCTTGCTGAGGCTGGTCAAATTTATTTCCATTCAAACCTATCTCTCAATTCATCCTTTCGAACCTTATTGTTTTATTTTTGATGTATCGTGGGTAGAAAGGCTTTGATAAAGTTGACGCTATATTACACGATATTCCTATGTCGTAAACACGGCAGAAGGTTGGCTCGCGGTTAGGAAAGGAGGGGCGGTACTCTCTCGGTTCCTTTCTAGTAAGGCACGAAAGCTATTTTCCCCACAAAAGTTACTGCTTCAGTTGATGCCAACATGTTGCATTCACATAAGAAAACTGTTCCACACACAACTAAATTAACCTTTTAGAAAGAGGTAGTTTGCTTACACTTGTGCAATGCGATGGGCCTCAAGGTAATGGTGTTGATGATTTCATGCTCTTCATTATCGAAGGTTATAGGTTCCCTATCTCTCAAAGATAATTTACATACCATATGACAGCTATCCTTTAATTTGCTTTAAAAAAAGAGACATTGTTCTTTTAACATTAAATACTGAGGGACCTATACTGTTTCCAAATCCCCAGAGGCTGTCGAGTCCTACGTGCTCAAATTAGTCCCCATGGTCCCCTACATCTCACATCCAACATTATGATTTGATTGAGTGAAGCAAAGATAACAGTTCGCCCGCAGACTCTCTGGGGTTGATAAACAGGAAGTTTCTGAGGCAGGTGAGGCACTGAGGCAAACAGCTGCCAGGTGAGATAGTACTGAAACACAAGGAAGGACCTGTTCCCTTTGGCACATGAGATTTGGATTGCAAATAGCCTCATGACCCAAACTACACAGACACACGGACGTGGAAACAAGATAAAAGTGAGTTTCAGGGGATTTAGAAGACTTTATAAGCAGCAGGGTTCATGCAAGTTCACCGAACACACCCAGTGTGTTCTGCCTGTTCTAATGCTCACTGTGACTATAAAGGTCATTCAAAGTGTGTGGCTCGCTCTGGTCTAAAGCCTGTAGAGAAATAGAAATATAGCAAAAAACTTTTTTTTGGCAATAATCCTCCACAGTGATGTGAAAGACTGATATCAAATTACAAAAAAAAACATTTGGGACTGCTTTGAAAATATTCATTTGTTAGTGATTATGTAAATATTACCACTGTGAAACCCTCTCACAAATGATATCAGTTGTACCTGCACTGTGCATTGCATTTATGTATGAAATGAATGAACAAATACAGTTTATTATTATATTATGTCCCCAAGAGCGGACATAAATGTTCCGGTGTGAGGAAGCACAGTATAATAGAGTCTGCAGGGCTGCTTTTTCACAATTTATAATTCAGTGTGTACCTACCATGAACACAGACAGAGATGTGCTGCTGTTACACTGAAAACATATCCCATCTTCTGCGCCATGCATTGATGATGACCTAACAACAATGAGTACTGCTGTCTTCCGTGTCGTAAATCGAGCAGCAAGATTGACAGTGCTCTGATCCGAAGGCGTTGAGTATTGTAAGATTGACAGCAGACTTGTTCAAGGTGGGGGGGGGGGCAATCATATTTTACGATATTTTATGGGGGGTGCTGCCACCCCATGCCCCACCTTTAGACACTTAGATACACCCCATCTTATTCAGATGGTTAGAAAGAATTTATAAATTCATATAAGACATATAAGTAACACTTTAATTAATACTTTATGAACGAGTGTTTCATCATTTCTCCTACGCAATGTGAGAGACTGATCAACACTTAGGCCTACAGGAAACATTTAGTTAAAGTTATTGATACATAAAGGAGGTTTTAACAGTTGCTAAAGCTAGGGGCCACTTAATTTGATTAAGATTATTTTTATTTTTGTCTCTATTCCGGGCATGTGGAAGCTCAGTCAGGATTATTTCCCTTGGTTACTACCAAACTCTTCATGTAGGTTTGGAGCCTTGGGAGAGAAACTTATAGCACTACAGAGAGATATTATATATTAGAGTTTTTGAAATACAGAACAGGAGAAGTAATCATAGAGTACTCGGGTGGGAATTATTTCTTCCTGTCACCTCCCAAGAGCTGGGGGCCCTGGACTGGATCTTAATAAGTGAATAGGGGTTTTTGTGCCTCTCATGACTGCATAGATTCTTGATCTTTGTCCTAGTAGTTATGCGGCAATAGAAAACTGGCGGGTTCACCTGCTGTTCACCTGCCCCACATCCCGAGAATGCTGTCATTCACTGAGAATGAAAAGAAATAAAAAACAAACCAAAACAAAGAACACATTCAAAACAGAAAAATAATTAAACATGAATGAGGAGAATGCATCTCCCTCTTTCTTTTTTGGCAAGTAATTCACTTAAAAGCTTTTACCATTTAGTCGACATAACTTGTGTGAGAGAAGTTGATCTTGCCAGCTTCATAGTCTTCAGATTCCAAGGCTTTCGAGGCTTTCCATCTATGCTGAATCTCAAAGTGAACAGACTGAGGCACCCTGGATGGCCCTGGAAGTCAAGTGAAGCACTTCATCAATGATTCAGTGAACCAAACCGTTTCAGATGAAAAGATATCAGCGAGTCAATTGATTAATGCTGTAGACCCGCCAGTCTGTGAGCCAGACAATCAAAGGTGACAAAGGAATTACAGATGTCTTGATTACCGACCAAGGATGATGGGGCGGGGGGGGGAGAAGCATTTTGGGGAGAGGAGGGTTGTGGGAAGATTGCAATCGTCGAGCGGAGGGCAGGGATTCAAAGACTGGGGTAGGTCAATGCTATTGTGGACCACAGGCCCGCAGTTGAAAGCCCAGGGCTGAGCTACTAGCTACAGGGCTACTCAACTGGCAGCCCTGCCATAAACACACCAATGGCCCCTTTTAATAAAGTACAGTATAAGCACACCTCCCACTAGTGACAGAATAATAGCCACTGGCTATTCAAAGTTTCAAAAAGCTTCTAGTGTGTTTACACAGACCTGTGATGCATCTTATTCATTTATGTTTTTATTAGCTTTATACGTCAAAAGTTTGGACCCAAATGCAGGAATATGGCCCCTAGGAAGAAAAACTCTGACCAAGAAGCTGTTTTCCTGCTGAGGCATCAAATACTCCTCGTAGCAAAAGTGGAGAAAATCAGGGTTATTCTCAGGAACAGTTACGTCAATGTGTGATATCACCACCAAGGCACAGAAATCCCATTTATTACCAACAAGGGTACAGTTATACACCAATGTATACCAATCCTTTCCCAACTTCAAGAGGAAGGGAAATGAATGGCTGAAGTGAGGCTGAGGGGAGCCGTGCTGCAATCTGAAGAGCTGGGTTTCTGGTCGATGTAGGATGATGGGTCTGTTGCCATGGAAAACAATACCATGGAAAGTTCCCATACATCAGCAAGTTTGATAAATGTCAAACAAGTTCAATCAAATTGTATTTATATATCGACACAGTCTCAGATACTCTCATTTCTTTCAGCCATGGACAGGCGACAAAAAAATAGGGCGCATGGGTGAACCTCGTTGTCGGAGGCTCGCTGAGTTAACGCGGCGCCTGCTCTGATATCCGAGGCTGAATAAATAGCTCCTCGGGGTCAGGCAGGATAAGTGCTGGTACAGAGGTGAATCGTTCCTGGTGAGGCCCAGGTGAAGTGAGTCTTGGTGGAGGTGAGAGAGGCCCCGCTGTCAGCGGGGCAGCGACAGAGCGTGGCGTCTTGCGGAGTGGCGCCGCTTGTCCGCGCGGGCGCACGCGAGTGCCGCAGCGAGGCACACCTGACAGGTAAAGTGCTTTATTAATGGCCGCTTTCCTGGAGAATCTATTAAAACAGCCGCCAGCCACTGTATCGCCATTACGGAGACAGAGCGTGCTTTATCTCCTCAGCAGGGACATAAAGACGGGCATGGTGTGACAGAGCGCAGAATCGCTCGCCTTCCCCCCTCCTAACTCAATTACCCCCCGAGCCAGCATCCACGGGAGGCTGGCAGGATTTTCACTCCCGGCTTATCCATCAGACAGGAGGTTCAGCGCCTCCCACAAGTCTTATTGTAGGTGGAGTTTCGTGCCCCCCCCCCCCCCCCCCACTCCGCACCCCACTACTCCCACACCATCTCTTCCCACATTCACATACAACCAACCCCCCCCCCCCCCCTTCCCCCCAACCTCCTCCACATCATGCCGACATTAGCCAAATGACTTGGAAAGAGGAACACAGGAATTAGTCACAGAGCCCTAAAGAGCAGTCAAGTGATTTTTCTCCCCTTCTTTTATTCTTTTCTTTTTCGCTCTTTTCTCTCTTTCAGCTCAATTTTAAATCGAGCTGGCAGAGCTGCCAGGAGACCCGGTTATGGTAGATTTAGGTACACCGCTAAATCTGCCAATGTTAACAGTGAATTGCTGTGCCCAGCCTTGGGTCAGCATTACATCAACAGTGAACCACCCTCTCCCCCTCGGCCACTGCCATTACCATCAGCCCCCATCACAACCACCCCCACCCACCCCCACCCTCCGCCCCAGGCCCTGTTTGACTCCCTGAACGCTCTGCCCGCCCACACTTCTCTTCTCACAGCATGTTTTCCTTTATCTCATTATCTGTCCCTTAAATTCCCTTTCTCCTTTATCCTCCTTTTCATCCTACCCCTGCATTCCTTTTTCAGTACCACCTCAAGCGACCTTTCCCCTTCCCCTACATGGCAGCTCCTCTCCCAGATACTTTTAAGCTTTTAAACTTTTTTTTTTTTTTTGGGGCCGTTCACCTCCCACACCTTTTCTCCCAGTTTGGAATTCCCATTTGTTTATCAGTGAAGTGGACCCCCAGCGGAGATGACCGCACGCTCTTGTCCAAAAGCACGTGATGTCAACCGCCCGCTTCTTAACGTGCCACATATTGGCAAGTTGGGCTTCTGCAGAGATGGGTCTGCTTCATGTGCAGCTCAACAGGCAGATGTGCAGGTGCGCAACTGACCAGCAGGGGTCGCTGGAGAATGCTGGGACACAGATCCCCTACTGACTGAACCCTCCCTAAGCCAGGGTGAATCTAACCACCAATTATGTCTGGGGTTACTGAACAGAATGGGCAGGACCCAAGACAACCCAAACCAAACCAGTATTGTAGTCAGTTGTTACATTGACCTGTTTGGGCTCAGCTAAAAAAAAAGCATCTGTATGCATGGGTTTTCTGTGAAATGTACACACTTCCTCATGCACAATACATTTATATAAGTAATGCTTGTATGTCGTAGCTTTACATCACTGATTAGCGTTGCTTTTTGTTCTGCACTTAAAGGTAAGATGAGGAAAGGAAAAGATGAAACTGGTTGTAAAAAAGGAGTCATTTAAGCAGTGAGAACTTCCAAAGTCCTTGCTAGCTGTGGTTCAAGACATCAGGCATTTCTTTGTGTAGTGTGTAGTGCGTACAAGAAATTGTGTATATTTCACACACAAAAAGTGTGTATTTAAAAAAACAAGGTACTGTGACACACTTTCTCTTTATGATACAGTGCATACTTGGGCAGTGGCGCCCCCATCTGTATGCTGAGTATGCAGGCAGCATACCTCAATTGTATAAACATTTCAATTAAACTGCCTGTAAACATAAACAAGTCTGTTTATCAATGTTTCAGAATGTCAGCCAAAACCTTAATTTCGTTGGTTATAGATGAGCCCCATTACAGTGTTGTTAAAGTGATTGGTGGATCTAACAGCACTACAGCTGAAGTTTTTGTGATCATCTAGTTTAGCCTTTTCCATGCTTGTTGTTGGTGGTGATTGATTTGGCGCTCGCTAAGACAACTAGCTGGATATGTCAAAAAGAAAACCCTTCACCATAGTGGAACTTTTCAGATCAAAATTAAATAGCACTACGGATAATAACTATGGATGTTCTAGGTCTGTTTTTCCACATATGCGTGCTTTTTCTGTAATGCTACATAGGCCTGTTAGTATTCCTATAATTGCTGAAATGCGTTCACGTCTGTTTTGCTGACTCACTCCATAATTAGTTACAAGCAAGCTAGCGAGTTTATACCTAGCTATTTAGCTAACTAGGTGTGCCATGTCCTGCTGAAATGATTAAATAGATAGCTGCCAAGTTGAAATTGAATATCAAGGACACAGCCATCAGCAAGATTGGATCATACAACGTTTGGTAGGTTACCTTGCTTTCTTTCACGTAATCTACCAGTAGCCTACTTCCGATAGCATAATATTGGTGTGCTTTACGGGATCTGTTTGCACTGAGGGGAACTACATTATTATTTACATTTCTTCTGCCTTTCATAAATGTTTGTCTGCGTGATGCCTCTGTTGTGTTTTATTGGCTGCACTAGCAACCAAAACTAAGGTTAATTATACCAACCAAAGCTAAGTAAATTATTGGGATGGTCCCGCATGATGCTGGGCCCAGGGGGTCCAAAGGCTCTCTTTTATGGAGGTGCCATTTAGGTTTTGCCAACACCTGAGAATTCTGTCTCACGTTTGTTCGCTGATGAATGTGCCAATCTGCGGTGACCCTGCCCCTGGGTTCTGTGTATATAAGATGTCAGTCATAGAAGTGGACTCTCCGTATGCCACACTGGAGACTGGGGGGAAAAGCTTATAAGACTGGGGAACACTCCTAAGCTCAGACAAATGCTGAGTCAAGCCGTTTATTTATTTTTTTCACTTGTAGCACTTGTAATTTAATTGCATTATTTAAATCCTTTTGCCGTATTTCATTCTCAATAATGTCCTCATTGTGAAGTGCTTTACTGAGTGCACTGCTTACAAAATAGCATGTAAATGAAGTTTATTATTGCAGAAAAATACTTCCCAGAGAAAATCAGTGGCCTGGTTCCTGCAGGTTTTTCCTTCTCAACAATAGACAGACGTCCATTTCTAAGCCTCTGCTCCACTCAAATCTTGGTCTTGCACTCTGTCTCTCCTGGAACTCCATAATGATGGGCCTCCATTAAATACATCCAGCAATTACAAAATGAGAATAAGAAAAACAAGCTATTTTGATTTTGCAGGTTGTGTGGCGCGTACGTACAACAGCACTTGTTAAATTCACCTTTTATTAGGCCTCTTTGGCTACAATCATCTGTTTGCCATTCGTGACATTTAGATTGTACATTGTAAATGGTCTGAAATCTTTATAACTGCAGGTGTAGATCTCATTTGAACTGCTGGGGAGGCATGCAGCTGAACCACCTCGTCTTGCATGGTCAGAAATCGAGTCTCACCAGCTTCGATGCTCTTCTAGGGACCATTTCATTTGAAAATATTATATCTCGTCCCCCCGCCAAGCGACATGTAGCTTTATGACTCATCCGGTTTTCTAAATCCTGAGCCTCTGTACATTACTTTCATGTCTTTATACATTTCCATTTTATGCATTTTGCAGATACTGTTATCCAGCGTGACTTGGACAGTTTACATTTCGTTTTTTTTTTTTAATGCGATCCATTTATAAAGTTGGATATTAACTTAAGCAATACAGGTTAACTACTTTGCTCAAGGGTACTGGTGCTGAATCAACAACATTTGGGTTACAGGCCCAGTTCCCTTACCATCATGCCTTACACTGCCTGAGCAAACAAATGTTTTATTTATCCAGGTCTTTTATTTATATGCATCCCCTCTCTCCTGTTCTCTCTCCACTGACTTCAGCCTGCACAGGGGTGTCAGGTTTAAAACTCTGCGGTTGCTTCTTTGTGGCCAAAAGAACAGCTCTTCTCTACCTGCGCCCTCTTGTCAGACCTTACACCCCAGGGAGGTCCCTCTGATCCTCCTTATCTGGCTGGAGGCGGTTCTGTGGCTTTGAGGCTGAGTCTCTCAGTCTTTACTCCAGCCCCAGCATGGGGACGTGAGCTGCTTAGAACAGTCAGGGCAGCTCTGTGTGTCGATGTACCTTTTGAGATAGTCGCTAACCTCTCAGCACACGCAGCTCCACTCATGTGGAAGCCTGTGTCTGTTCCCACCAGTTGTTCAGGCTTCAGTGTCTCATGCGCGCTCTGTACACCAATGCGAGTTCATCGGCGGTATTAGCTGACCGTTCATGCGTTTTATTGGAGGACAGAAAAACATTGTCACCAAGGAGACGTGTGCAGTCTGCGGCTGCAGCTCACGTCTTCATCAAAAGCGCCAGATCAAATAAACGTTCGGCCTAATTACATAATGAAGAGCAGAACTTGAACTAAAAACAGATACTGTTCCTGTTTTGCAGCCCTGCACAGAGATGTCAGACCATACACATTCATTGCAATGGCTGAATTCAAGCATGCAATATTTATCTTTTTGTACTGTATTGTAATATTGATTAGTACCAAGAACATTGCATTATTATTTGCTTACTTAGTATCTATTGTGTTTCTGGCTCTCCACTCTGGTGCTTGCAGTTAGCCTTAATATTCATACTGTTTTTTCCAGCGGCAATAATGTTTGTAAGCTCCATTGGATCAGTGTCTAAGTCCAAATTATAAATGTAAATGAATATACGTAAATGAAAATGCCAATGACTTGCAATCATGAAAAGCTAAAACAATGACATGCATACAGGAAAATATCAGAAGATTGGGATTTCACAAACAGGTTGCATAAGGTGTGCATATGCAAACATAATCATCTATGTACCAAAGGTAAAGTGTAAGTACTTATTTCAAAACAAAACATTTTATTTTAGAAATAATCTGAAATGTATATGTTTGCATATTTTTGCTGCGGTTTCACAGCCTGTGTAGTAACATGCTTAAAAATCAATACAAATATTTAACACAAAAAACATTAATGGAGGTTAATATCTGTTTATGTTCTGTACTGAACTACTAAGTACAGTATGTATTGCGGAAAAGCACAGACAGGCAATAACATGACTTTATGGCTAGAAATGGCTAGAAAACTGCTCAATTATATTATTAACTGAATAATAATAACTGTGTGTGTCTGCGTTTGCGCGCGTGTATGTGTGGCTGGGGTAGATCATAATCCAAAGGTATATATATCCGAACAGTTAAAAAAAAGTTCCTGCAGGTGGATCCCAGTAGACACAACCTGGAAACTACTTCTTGCTCTGGGCCCCCAGGATGTAATGACCAACATCCAATAAAGAATAAAAAACAGCCCTGAAGTTTATGTCAAGTCTCACCCAGCTCAGGCTATTCTTTATTCATTTTCCGGGGGAAGAACTGCTCTCTCAGGTGTTCTTTCTAAACAAAGCATTACTCAGCTGTGCATTGGTTCTGTTGAACAGACAGCAGGCGCTTTGCTTGAATTATACACACTGTAGCTGAGGAGTAGCTCTACGATTCCACAGAGAAAATGTTGCTTTTGTTTTTACCCAGACTCCAAATAACTATGGAGCTGCAATTATTATTTTGGCAATACTTTCCACTCTTTTGTAAATTATTTTTTCCAATATATTAACAATTGGGATGCCTTTGTTATGTTCATATCGGTCAAATGCAAATTCATCTACAGTCCTAATTCAGAGATGAAGGGAAACAATTGATTGTAAAAAGGACTGTATATTGGATGCATAAAAGCAAAATACGTAAAGAAATAAATACACTACAATTCTGTTGTAGAAATGTACAGTAAACATGTACCGCTGAGATCACTTGATTTGTGATGCCATGCAAATAAACTTGGATACAACAATCACATGGCTTGATTCTTGCTCTGGCCAAGAATGGCCCAAAAAATTATCTGACCGTGACAAGCTTAGTGAATATGCCTTTGAATATGTGTGTGCATGTCTGTGTGCATGTGTGTTTGCATGTGTGTGTGTGTGTGTGTGTGTGTGTGTGTATCAAAAGCTCTGAGCCATTGCTGGGAGGATTGTAATTGTGAAATGCATTTACTGATGCACATTAGTTATATAAATGTTTGAGGCTCCACTGATTTTTCAGGCAGTTATGAAAATAAGGAGACTAGAACACTTAAGAACAAATACCTTATATAACCATTTTAATGAGATGCCACATTGATGCCATACTTTTAGGCGAAAAAGATTACTGGTGCAAATTGTTGCTAATTTTTGTATTGTTTTGTGATATCCAATCGAGACATTACAAAATTATTGACTGTAATGCTAACTATGTGAATGGATTCAGACTACATTGTATGGGGTTATCATGGTATGTATTAAGCATCAGCAAAATTGCAGTAATCAAATGCATTGCAATGTCAAATTATATCAGTCAAAACATTTCCATGTATTCCTATGTGGGATCATATAGGTGGAGTTTTTTTTATTTATTTTTACCAGATTCTGAGTTATTGGGTCAGGGTCCTTGATGACATCAATAATTCCCTGACCCAATGGCCTAATATCTCCTCCCATCTTTCTGAGATTTGTATGTGGATATTTTTAATCTAAATATTTGTACAGTAGCATGGGCACACTGGTGCAGTGGATAACAATGTTGCCTCACAACAATGTCCTGGGTTTGAATCTCGACCGGGGCCTGTTATACAATACATGAAATTATTGAGAATTTACTAGACCATAAGAAAATCTTAACCCAATTAACTCAGTCATACCTGGCAATGGAAATACACACACTATGCGCATGGGAATCTGGCTACAGAAGAACTCGCAGATCACCTGGTTTCCCCTGCTTATGAGCCCAAACCAGGCCTTTGATCTTCATCTAAAAACGGTCCATATCCAAATTTTGTCATTTTGGATTCAGAAACAAAGTTCTCCAGGTGGTGGGTGCTTGTCAAGGGAGACAGGTGGCTTCATGTTGTAAGGTTTCCACAGTTTTCCCTAGGTTCCCGGCTGGTTACCAAGTCCTAGGTATACTGCTGTAGAAATTAGACCATTGCACCAGTCGCACTGAGACGAGTAAAATGATACTAAACATGAATATAACCTGAACCTGCTTTGTCATTAAATATCCCATGCTTTATGTTGGCCTATTTCAGTGACTGGGCCAAGAGAAAAGATGTCTTCCCTTGTGAACCATTCCGGCTCCCTAAAAAGGTGCAGAGAAGGGAATGTGGCCCACTGGAATTAGCAACGTGTGTTGGTGTGGGAGCTTGCAAACTTTATGGCACCACCACCAGAGGAAGTCCTCTTCACCTGCTCACTGATAGTGTTTAAAAGTGCAATTATTAAATGGTATTACAGCCGGTCTGCCTTACATAAATATTTGCATACCGGGGAAAACGTCCTCTTACACTGAAAACATTATAATAATACTGGAATCTTTTGTTGCATGGAATGAATAGAGTTGAGCATGGGCCTGGTGAGGAAGACCATGATTATCTTCCTCTTGGTACGTTATGGTATGAGCAGAGCTGAAAGGCAGGCTGAGAAGTGGCGATTTGTTTGTTATTCGATTGTTCAATAGAAAGAAACAGCATGCCACCAGGACCTGTCATACTGTGCTTTTGTGCACGTCTGTGTTTGGGCCTGCGTACATTCAACGAGTACTGTGCAGCACCCAAATGAGATGCGCAAAACGTGTGACATTCATGGACTCCATCCTCATTGTTATGGCAAAATCTTCACTACTGCAAAAAACATCTGCAATGTTCCAAGAGAAACGCAGTTTCTACATTGATCTACACTGTGGACTCTCAAGCATGCTGTTTGCCAACCTCGGATCAAAACACGTCATTATCATAAACCGCAGCAGTTGCTGGTGAAATCTGTAAGAGTTTTAACTGTTCAGGAAATTCAGATGGAAAAAAAAGAAAAAGAAGAGAGCTATTCCAAATTTCACAAAGCCAGTGTACTCAGTAGAGAAGCAGATTAGTGAAAATGTAATTAAAATGGAAATATGGGAAGAAAATGTGTGAAAAAACAAAAAGGGAAATCTACGAAAACTTCACCAAAGAAGCAATATTTTTTTTTTATGGCAAAAAACCATCAGACTAATCTCCAGGGTTGCCAGGCTGACTTCAAAATCCTAAACCAAAGAGATATCATTTAACAGCCAGAAAAAGCTAAAACCATGAAGTTAACCAAGATTATGGCTTGTCCTGCCACCAAGCAAGTTTTCATATAACACCTCACAGGTATGTACCTGGAGTCCACTGTGCTATTTTAGTTTTAAAATGATTTTGTGTTAAGTGATCTTGGGAGATAAAAAATAAAATAAATTTAAATGGCAGCTGGTGTTTTCCCCACAAGTCAGTGTGAAATCAGAGCCGAATCACCTAATTTGGCAGAAAAAGGGCCGAACCTGCCAGGCTTGGCCCTGCTAATTGTACAAAATGAGAGATGGAGAAAACATCCCTCGCTCCATTAGCTGAGAGACTGAAACCCGGACCAGATGGAAGGACCACATCCAAAAAAAAAAAAAATCACAAAAAAAACAGGCCAGAGTTAGAGTCTCAATAGCTTAGACACTCAAATTAATAACACAACAGTGAACAGCTAATAAGAGCGCTTTAGGACACCAGGCCTTACACGTACATCAAATATTTACCCAGGTACATTACAGAGAACACTTTCTCTTTGATGGCAACAACCAGGCCCAGAGGTAACCTCACAGATTAAAAGCAAGTCACACCGATGTTTGTATGGCAGGTATAGTATAATGGAAAGCAGTAAGCACAATTGCAGATGAAAACAAGAGCAAGAGACTGCAAATGGGTGCCCTGTATAAAACAGGTATGATACAGTTGATGGGTTCGCTGACATGTGCAGGTGTGTGTGTTACCTTCAGAAATGGGCCAAATGCATATTTGAAATAATAGCTGGGCTCGGAATGCTACCTATGGCCGTAAAACTCAATAGGTGCACTTCAGAATGGGCTAGATATAAGTTGTACTTATATAGTTGTACTACTTGTATAACCTTACAATTTAACATAACAACTTCCAAAAAGGGTGTGAGGCACTTGGGTGTCGTTATAAGTTAAAAGCCTTTAATCCATTATGGCCATAAAGGCTTTTAATTTATAAATTGATTTACATACTTTCTGAAATTGTAACCGGTGGCAAGGTCATGCCAGTCCGGGAAATTTTCCAAAAACCTTCTCTTGCATATTTAAAACACTTTAACTCCAGATGCCAGTAATATTTTAAATCACTCCTGCAGATCTCTGAACATGTATTTATTTTTGAACGGAGTCTGCTCTCCTTCCATGTTCTTTCACTGTATTGTGATAGGGAAAGCATAGAGGGTTACAGACAGTGATGGGATCAGAGTACAGGAGGCACCAAGGCAGGGAGCTGAACACCCAGCCCCACAGGGGCATTCCTTTGGGCTGTGCGATGCCTGTCATACAAAGTCTGTGTAAAATATAATGTGTTACAAAAAGTAAAATATAAAATCTAACCTAAAAATTCTAAAACAAGTTGTGAATATTGGCAATACTGGATAAGAGCAGACGCTCTTATCCAGAGCGACATACACCAAAGTGCATACCCATAACCAGGGATAAGTGCGCTGAAAGACCCTAGAGGGAAGTACAATTTCAACTGCTACCTGTACAACAAAGATAACCAGGGCCTATTTGAATTTCTTTCTTTTTTTTCTTTTTTTTTTAAACAAACAAATAAACAAACAAACAACAAAGCAATATTATCTTAAGGCGTCATGAATAATCTGCAGGAATTTTACTGGCGTCTAAAGGGTTAAATTATTTCTAATAATTATTGCACCCATGGACTGTTTTGCATGTGCTCCGGTTGATGGGGCATTGATAGCTAGTGAGCTAAAAATAATGAAGGCAGAGAACATCAAACCATCCTCAGTTTAATAATCATCATGTTTTTTTGTTTTGCATGGTGATTTAAGTGGTATACCAATTTTATGTGGAATTTAAGTGGGCCTGTTTTTTGCATCTCATTTGACAGCATCGCCTCTGTTGTCTCCACATGAAATCGCATCAAGTAATAACCAAAAAAGAACAAATTATAAGATTTAAAAGCCCGATTCTCAATTTCTGCCTTGTGATTATCAAAATAAGTGAATGTTACCCAATCTCCTTGCCACCGATAAAATGATTTGATATAAAGCGTGACGAGCTGCTTTAGATGCAAATGAGCCGACAACTTTAAAAGAAAAAAGGAATTAGCACTTGATGGGCAGTCATTGTTTAAACACGTTGAGTAAAAATGTGACAGTTTTCAGCCTGAAATTGCATTACGCTGAATTTAAAAGAAACGAGAGCAAAGCAGTTTGAGGCTAAACCCTGCTAGAAGCAGATGTGCATTGGCAGGTAGATCAGGGTATATCAATGAGGTCTTAACTCTTTTGTGGGCAGGAAAGTGAGTCACGTGCGCCCTTCATGGTCACTAGAGGGCGGGGGGTTCTTTGATTGAAAGGTCTCTTCAATCAGCAGGCAATTTAGGCCTTGGAAACAAAGTCCATGGACTCAAGCCAACCAGTGACTTAAATGAATCGCTTAAGTGCTGGAACGCATGGGAAACCAGCGAGCCCTAAGACACCCGACACCTCTCACACAAACCACGGGACCGATGAAACAAGAGCAGAAGAAGCTGTGGGGGAGAAATCCAGATAGGGTCCCAGTCGCTCACGGCATGCCTGTGCGCTTGTTTGTTTGTGAGCGTGTGCGTACTTGTGTATGTGTTTGTGCCGACACCGAGAGGGCGTTCAATTAAAACACTCCCAGCAGATGAGCGGTGCTCGGCCCCCGGTCCTTGAACCCGGGACAGAAAGTGGGCGCGCGATTGTGCAGCTGGAGGATCAACAGGGTAAAAATAACGCGCTGTTCCCCTCTTCAGCCACACGCATCTCTCCCAGTGACGCGCTTCGGCAGAAATAACGGCTCCCTCTATCAGAATCACGGGCAGGCCGACACAAACAGTGTAGAGCGCCTTCCTCCCTTTACATTCTGCCGGCTGGTGTGAAAATTGGGACACTTTCCCAGCGCTCCCCGCGGCCGTGCTGGCTCCCGAGGCAGCACATTATTTTTTATTCAGCTCAGATTGAATCTGACCAGCGATGTGCTCACTCCTGAAGGCTGAGCAATTAATTTCGGCAAACGCTACGTTTTCATTTTCGCCCATGCGTTTCTTGAAAGTTGAATGTAATCTGTGAATGCCAGTTGTGGAAATGTGGTGTGTATTTGTGGGTGTGCGTGCCTATAAATTGCTGTTTTTTTTTTTTCTTTGTGAGCAGCTGAAGTTGGCTGATGTGAAAAATTATGTTTAAAGTGGGGAAAAAACAAACACATTTTTAAGAATGTTAACCAAACTAAATCATTATGTTATACTTACACACAAAACTTTTTCTCTGCAGTTGCTGACCCACAAAAACTATGATCGGTCAGTTTTTTTTTATTTTTTTATCGCATCGAAGTTATTGACTAAACTGTACACAACTAATGTAAACACAAAATAATCCGACACTTTTCATGATGCTGCCTGCATCCGTGGACTGTTGCGAAGATGCCCATTATACAATGTGACAGTTTGCTTAAAACTACAGTCAACAATTGAGCACCTCCCTTTCCCCTTACCGTTTAATCATGCTAATCTGCATCATCTCCTCCTTTGAGTGAGATTGATGCCCTGGGAGCTGCGAGATCAATACAGACCTCCTCAAGTGGGCAATGATTAATGTGGGAAATGGAGCATGCGGACAGCAAGATAAGAGGAACACTCCTCTACAGGAAAAACTCTGCCATCTTAATTAGCCCTTAATGTGACGGGGCGGGGGCGATGGGGGATAGGAGAGTCGGTGGGGTGGCTCAAACGAGGAATCCTCTGTTTGTCTTAGTTTCAGTTGCGTGTGAACGCTAACCCACCCGTCGCAGGTGCCAACCGTAGACGTTGACAACCTGTCATTAAACGGCAATGAATCTCTTATCTGATCAGAGACACGCATGCATGCAATTTAAGCACAGAGCGCTTCGGTTTAATGAACCAATCAGGTCCGCTGGAAAAAACAAAACAAAAACAGAAAGATAAGTCAGTTACAAGCAAGTACTGTCGTTTTATATTTAGGCTTAAAATTACAATCACTTTTTTGCTACGTGAGACAAAACTATTGGTAATGAGGTGAGACTGTTTTGCCGTATTTGAAGATTTGCCAATGGGGTGAGAATTTCACTTGTCGAGCAACCAGTAACTTAAAACAAGCTAATATGTTCCACTTGAAGATTTTTAGTCTCATTACAAGTCTAATACACTTGTTAAGACCAACTTTTTTGCACTGTCAAAACATGAGGCAATCATGCAGGAAATGAAACTACATCAACCGTTCTTCCTAAAGGAAAAAAACAAAACAAAACATGATGCACTTCAGCTGATATTTGACAGTATGAAAAAAGACACCTTTTATTTACAAGACATCACAGACTCGTCTTTCATCGGCGGACTATCTATGAAACTGATGAAGAAAATGGCATTCATTAAATCTATCATCGGTAGAAATCAACAAGGAGCAGTACCTGTAGAAAATGATTTACAACTAATGGTCACTGTTGCGACACGCAGTAAAAAAATGTTTGCTGGTACAATCACCTTGTGAAAACGAGACACTTCACTATATTACACTTTGCAAGAAAGTGAGGACTATACCTTAGCTTAGTTCTGTTTGTTTGTCTCGCTTTTAGCCCAACTGTAGGCTGGTCTTCCAGGAGTCATGAAATGAATATAATCTTTTGACAGGCGTCAAAAACGTACAGAGCACATTATGAAATAAATCCATCACTGGAATGTTCATGTCATTTTACACATCGAATATGTATTGGAGAATAAATAATATAATATTACCCTTCATACATTTTAAAATATATTCAGCGCCATAAAAATACAGTTCATTATATGACAGTCCAAATAAAAATAAAAACCTCTGAGGGGTCCTGAAAAGGTTGGTTGGTTGGTAAAGAGCAGACTGGCCCCTCCGGCTCCGGCTTCAGCTCCGGCTCCAGCCAGCGGCAGGACTGTGAGAGCTCTGCAGTGGGGGACAGTTGGCTTTGTCAATATTGATATTACAGGGAAGCCATTGTAATTTAAGAAGTGGCAGCACTCTCCTGAGGCAGACATGGCAGACTTAGGGTGGCCTGTAGTGTAGTGGTTAAGGTACATGACTGGGACCTGCTAGGACGGGGGTTTGATCCCAATTGGATCCCAATAAGATCCACAAAGCCATTGGGTCCTTGAGCAAGGCCCTTAACCCTGCATTGCTCCAGGAGAGGATTGTCTCCTGATTAGTTTAATCAACTGTACATTACTCTGGATATGAGCATCTGCCAAATGCCATTCATGTAACATGGTTCTTTAAACTGGCAGGATTGTGTGGACTGAAGGATGCCAATCACATCGAACAGGAATAGAACCTGAAAGTATTACAGTATTACAGTGCCAAATCTGAAGACTAGTTTTGGCTAGCAGAACAGACAAAAAATAACTTTCATAACTTGTAACTATATTTAGTTTGATGAGTACTCATATAAACAAAACAAAAAAAACAACAACATAAGTATTGAACAAAGTGTGGAGAAGTCTTCCTTTAAGGTTCCCTGGGCCCCTCAGGACACTAGTCAGCCCAGTGGCACAGCAGCCACCCCCTAATAAACAGCCCCAGATACTCCTGGTCTTAGGACTCGCACGCATTCTGAAGGGAATGGGTGACTATCTCACTCATTCAAATGGCATATCAGCGCTGCAGCAGCAACAACACATTTGGCGAACAGATCGATTGCTCATAAAGAAACAGATGCCACGTTACCCGCAGCTCCCCGCTGAAATAATATGCTGTATGACGGCAGTCTGACAAACAAACCGCACAAACAAACAAACATACACACTGAAAAAAACCAAAAACAAATAAGGACTGTACATCTCCAGGACTGCAGTTTCCAAGGCAACCTCTTTTTTTTGTGTGCGCTCTGTAACCTTCTGCCAATTAGATGAAGTTAATTTTGTTGGAGGAGGGGGGTGTGTCTCTGGTGGGAGGGGAGGGGGGTAGGCTTGACATGGTTAGGCTTCTGATAGGAGGTGTCCTAAAAAAACCTGGCTGCTGTCATAAATAGGAATTAGCTGGAGATTAAGGGGGCAGACTTTCTAAAGCAGGAAGCGATATACATGATGGCGACACAGTGCCATAGGATGAGGTTAACCCTTTAAGGCAGGGGTTCCCAAACATTTTTCTGATGTGACCCCAAATTAATGTTCACTAACTTGTACGGCCCCCACACCCCACCCACACACGGCCCCCACACCCCACCTAACAACATCCTTTAGCGACAAAAAACTTTTTATTTGCAGGAAACGCCATTCTGGAATCGCACAGTTTGGGAACCTCTGCTTTAAGGTGTAACATCAAAAATATAATGCTAAATGCTGATGTAACAATCACGCTTATGTAACAGCTCCATTATGTGTACACCAAACAGAAGGTGGCGATTGGTTAAAGTCTCGATATGGCAATCTACTCATCCTCCAGATTCACAAGATACATTAACTCACTAGCACCACTATAAAGTACAGTACCTTGCCACTCATTTAAAAGATTAATTACAGTCTAAATGCAATGGATTATTTTGCTGAATTTAGCATGCATCTACACTTAAGTTCTTCATTCTTTCCCCTTGATTTGTTTCTTGGCACAGAAGGAGGGTGGACACTGGACACTGCTGATGTTTGAGGTAAGTCCACCAGGTATCCCACTGTAACGTACAGAACTCTGCAGCTCTTTGCAAATGACGCAATGCAGTTTTAAATGCAATTAAATGCATTCATTCAAGACCGTTGACTTTGGAGGCTACATGGTGAGCCTGAAACCTCCTTCTACATTCAGTGATTAATGAGACATCCTCCATCTTCTGTTCGAGGAAAATGCCCCCCAAAGAAGAAAATGATGATTCCCGTCCAGCAGAATAATGAAAAACCCTCCCCATGTCGCCCTGTGGCCCAGGCATACACCTTGTTCTTTTGCTGAGTCACTCATAAAAATGCTGAGATTCACCCTGCTAGTATTGGAAGAACATTAATGTAATTATTATCGTGCCCAGTTGTATATCTTGCCAAAAAGAACAGAGTGATGAATTGCAGTGTGTTCTGTTCAAGATATGTTCTCAGCACATGGCCCCGTTCTCCTGTTTCTAAAGAGCGTTTTTCTTTTTGGTATTTTACCGTCCACCGAATAACAGATTGTTTTAATATCCCGAAAATGAACCTAAAACCCGTTTTTAGTTCTGTGAAGCTGATAAATAAAAAGATAATTCAATCTAGTTATTAATCTCGAGAATTGAACTTGGAACATTACCTACAGAAAATTATTTCTTGATTAGTAGAGTTTATTGTTTCACGCTATTGGATAATCATTAGTAAGTATTTGCTTGCACCATTTTCCCTTGTGAAAAAGGAACACTTTGTAATGTAAAATCTAAAGGAGTGAAGAATGCATTTTTCATAGATATCAACACACACAGAGCACAATATATTCATCACTCACACATTCATGTCATTTTCTACACCGAATGTGCATTGAATAATATGAATAAACTTCATATATTTTATAACACACTGTATTCAGCATTAAATTCCTTATATGACATTTGTATAAGAAATTGATGTACTGGACCATGTGCATGAAAGAGCCATGTCTGCATGGCAGGCCCAGTAAAAACATCCCTGCCACCAGAAGTGCTAAGTGCTAAGTTTAGATATTTGTATAAATGTCCCATGGATATCAGGCCATGCTAACAGCACTTATTTATTGGCGGTGGTTGAGGCGAGTTTCCCCCTTATCACTGTAAATCACTTTGAGTTGCTGGCTGTTGAGATGAGTGCTATGTAAAATACATTTTTCATTATTTACTGGACACTTGAGGGGCATTGCATTCGATGAACAGGCATGACCTGAGTGGCCTACGATGGAAAAGGGGGAAAAGTAACCAAAAGGCACCTTAAATGAAAAGATACACAACCCGTTAAATGTCACAACCAAAGGCCCATAAAAAAGATCATAACAACCAAGGAGTTCACTCAAAAACAAAAACAAATCTCTATAAAATGGTGAAAGAAAAAACATTTATTTTTCAAAACACAGAAAAAATTTAACACCAAGGGCTGGTAGTGTAAGCAGACAAAAAAACAAACACTAAACCCTGCAAAAGAAAACAAATCAAATCAAACAAACTCAGACCTGGAAAATAAGAGAGAAGCAAAATAAAGTCTTCCACAGCTGAACGTGCCTAAACTACCAGAAAGCTAAGTAACCAAAAAAAACTAAAACAAGTAAGTTAAATAAAGAGACACTGCTGTGGGGAAAAGAGTGCTCGCCTCCATCTTGCAGATTCCAGCTTGTAAGGGATAGTAGCCAGGTGTTCCATTCTGTCAGGCGATGCAGGACAACAGGAAAACAATCCCTAATAGAGAGAGCTGAGTGGACAAGAGAGGTACACGCCCACACGCCCACACACAACACGCCCACAGTGCCTCTGGTTCTGAAGGGAGGGGAGACCATTAGCCTGTAACACCTCCCATGACGGGAGCTGACCCTTGACCTTCAAGGCTAGATGTCATCCTCTTCAGAGTCTAAGAGAAAGCCTGTAGCTGGCCTGGCGTCTGCTTGTCACATCAACTTTTCAAAAAAGCGCATCAAAGACTGGGGCAGGAGGGCTCTGGTTGGCATGGCAACCTGTCTCAGCTCCCTCCTCCCCCACCCAGCCGAGCCTGATAAGGATCTTGACAGAAACCAACGGCAAAAATACTTTTCCTTTCTTTTTTTCCCAGTAAAATGCAATGTTTTACGGTAAATAAACGTTAATAACCTTATAACAAATTGAATAAACTAAAATTAGAAGGCCAAGGTTCTTAAAACAGACTAAAAACTATAACAGCTGGGCAGGAAGCACAGATTTATTATCTCAAATATATTGGGAATTTCCTGTCCTGATTAATGGAAATTTAGAAGGTCTCACAATGTTTAACTCCCCTTAGTCATAAAAGTATAATGCTGGATGGCATTGGATGGTTTGATCCACAGGAATAATGAAATGCATAAGCCTATGACTACACCTAGCAAGCACAGTTTTTCTATGTTCTTCCAGTGGCACAATGCGCTATCTACAAAAAGAAACTCTGACGTCCCACTGATACCTGTCACATCTACACATCTACACAGAATAATAATAATAATAATAATAATAATAATAATAATAATAATACTTCAATGGATATGACAGTATGAACACTGTTTGTTGCATAAACCTGATGTAATTCACGCTGTGTAACTGCTAAGTATCATTAAAGTACCTAAATATCATCACAGGTGGAAATGTCCAGTGTACAGAAAGCCCTGCCATGAGTTTCTTCCACAGCTGATGGAGTCAGTGTTTATTCTTGGTTGGATGGTTTTTGGTCGGTTTCAAAGGAAAGAAAGTTTTGAGTAGTAATGTCAGGATATACAGTAGGCATACATGCTATTTGCTAGCTGGTGGCCTGTTGCGTAGTGATTAAGGTACGTGACTGGGACCCGCAAAGTCGATAGTTTGATCCCCGGTGTAGCCATAATATGATCTGCCGAGCTGTTGAGCATGGACCTTAACCCAGCATTGCTCCTGGGCAGGATGTCTCCTCCTTAGTCTAATCAACTGTAAGTCATTTGGATAAAAGCGTCAGCCAAATGTGATGTAATACTATTTACCTGGCTGCAGCTTTTGCCTTTCTACTTCTTGCTTCTACTTTACATACACAAGCTTGCAGCTACACACATCACAACAATTTTGTGATGCAATTGCACACGTGCTGTGGCTCAGTGACCTGCATATCTCCTGTCTAATGTAGTGAGATGGGTCTGCAGAAGGGCTGGGGTTGAGTCACCCTCCACTCTCTCTGTACGGGAGCGAGAGCAGGGGGCCTGGTGGCCCAACATAATAAAGACTGGAGACCTCAACCGCAGGAGGAGACTTGTGATGGTCTCCAGTCTCTCTGTGACCTCAACTTCATTAACTGAGATCCAAACTTGACTTCCTCTTGCTTCAAAAACAACATTCTTCATGCTAATAAAAATATGTGTGGAAGAAAAACGAAGAACTAATAAACATGGAAAGAATTAGGTTAATTAAGGTTAAGAAAGCATGGCTAATATATAACTATAAATATACATTCGGCGTATCCCCTAGATGGATGCCATTTTCAACTATTTTACCATCTGCTTTTTCAGAAGCTCATGCCTTTCAAATCCTTCAATAGACAAACGAATAGAGAGGAATAAGCAAGAGAAAATATAACAGAGGAGCAAGTTCAATGTGAAAAAAAACAAAAACCTGTGCAATCATGATAGTATAAAAGCATTCAAACACCAGCACAATGGAGAGAAGTTTTCTCCATACTTTCTGAAGTGAATACCTCCACTTTATGTTTGATTATTATAAGATATAAGATAAAATGCAGTGAGGCACAGGCATGCGCATTTCAATTTTATGCTACTGTAAAATGATGCAAATGTCGTAAAATGTCATAAAAACATAGAAATCACCTTCGTAAAGTGTCCGTGTTGTTCCAAAAATTTGATTCGCCTATGTCTGTTTTTTATATATATTCTGCATCTTCAATGTCATCCGTATTTGGAACATCCAATTCATACTGTGTACAAGCGTGCTCATACGGCCCCTGCTGTCAGCTCCAGAGAGTGCAGGGCAGTCACACACGTGCCTGCCAGCGGACTTCTTCTTCTCCCATAGAAGCCGGAAGCCACACGCGCACAGAGCAGAGGCGGAGGAGAACCATTAATACTCATATACAGAGGCACTGGATGGCCAGCAGGAAAATCCCTGAGGAAAAATTATTTTATGTGGTTTTAGCATGGCACATAGCAAAAAATAAAATAAAAGAAAAATAAAATGACATTGATGTCACAATGTAGTTACCTTATGGAATAGCTATATGGAACTGGATGTATCCAAGTCTTAATGTTACACTATAGTATCCCTTTTTCTGTACACATCATTGCTATACAGTACCATTTCCATATTTACACGCATCTATCCAATGAGTGTCCAAACTCCCTTTCACAAGCCAATGAGGACTGAGGCTCCATGCCAAACATGTCACCACTGAATCAGCATCCGATCCAGTGCGCCAATGTTTCTGCTTTATGGCATTAAGGATGATCAATATGCTTAGACAGAAATAATTTCAGGATTTTTGTATTCAAATCTGATTTAGATTTCCCATTACTTTTTCAGCGACATTTAAGGATAAATGTAGGATTTTCTGTACCAAGGATTATCTTTTTTTTCTGCACTCTGCAATGTTCTGATTTCTGAGAAACTGGGCTACACTAAAAAAAAGAAAGATTTTAGGAGACAAAACTTTCTAATTGTTTGTGGTCTACACATATCAGCGACCAATTAAATTTTCTACTGCAGCTGGGTGCATGCAAGTGAAAAATATCAACATTGAAGCTTGTGCGTTTCAAGAAGGATGAATGTACCATATACAGTCACTAAGGACTTAATTAGGTAGACCTCTCCACCAGCTTGTTAATGCAAATATTTAATCAACCAATCACGTGGCAGCAACTAAATGCATAAAAGCGTGCAGTCATGATCAAGAGGTTCAGCTGTTTTTCAAACCAAATGTCATAATGGGGAAAAAATGTCTTTATTTCACATTTCCCAACAACACTCTCTGCTATCGACAGGGGATGAGGATCAGATTTATTACCCTCCAGGTCTTCCAATTCCAGACCCTATCTCCCCGAAGAGTTGGAATGGAGGGCAGCCTGCCTGACCCAAGAGATCCAGACTACCCCATGTGATCACAGAGCTTATTTTTGTGAATGATGCCCTCTCATTGCAATGTCTGTTGCAGAAAATGGCAGAAATACCCTGGTTTCAATCTTTGAACATTGTGATATAAAATATGAAGACATTAGGGCAGTCTATTGCCTAGTGGCTGAGGTGCTTGACTGGAGCCGCGAAGAAGGTTAATGGTTCAAGCCCCAGTGTAGCCACAATAAGATCAGTGCAGCTGTTGGGCCCTTGAGCAAGGTAACCTTACATTGCTCCAGGGGGAGTTGGCCCCTGCTTTGTCTAATCAACTGTCGCTTTGAATAAAAGCATGTCAGTGAATCACTTCATGCCGCTCGAGCAGCCTCCCTCTCCTCTGTCCTCATTCTTCTAGATCTCTCTGCTGCCTTCGACACCGTGGATCACTCCATCCTCCTGTCCGCCCTATCAGCAACGGGAATGGTACGGAATTGACACCTCGGCCCCTTGCCACAGGAGTTCCCCAGGGCTTAGTCCTAGGCCCGCTTCTTTTTTCTCTTTACACTCGTTCCCTTGGCTCTGTGATCACTGCACATGGGCTATCCTACCACTGCTATGCGGACGATACCCAACTCTTCATCTCGTTCCCACCTTCTGATACACAAGTTTCAGCCCGTATCTCTGCTTGCCTGAGTGACATCCAGAGCTGGATGACAACCACCATCTAAAGCTCAACCCAGGTAAGACTGAAATGATATTCATCCCTGCTAATACCTCTCCCCATCTGGATCTCACCACACTCACGCCATCACCCAGTGCAAGGAACCTCGGCGTGGTGATGGACAGCAGACTGTCCCTTTCCGAGAACATTGCGGAGGTGACCCGGTCATGCAGGTTCTTCCTATACAACATACGGAGAATCCGCCCCTTTCTCACCCCCTACTCGACCCAGCTCCTGGTCCAAGCGATGGTTCTGTCCCACCTGGACTACTGCAATTCCCTCTTGGCTGGCCTCCCAGCATCCGCCATCAGACCCCTCCAACTTATCCAGAATGCAGCTGCTCATCTGGTCTTCAACCTTCCCAAATACTCACACGTCACCACCCTGCTTACTTCCCTCCACTGGCTGCCTGTCATGGCTCGCATCAAATTCAAAACATTGGTGCTAGCCTTCCAAGCAGTTAAGGCTTCCCCAGCTTACCTCCAAAAAATCATCAGACCCTACACCCCTGCCAGACCTCTTCGTTCAGCCTCCACATGCCGCTCGGCACCTCCCCCTCTCCGAACCTCACGCTCACGACTACTGTCTGTTCTGGCTCCACGGTGGTGGAACGAACTCCCCGTTGAGGTCAGAACTGTAGAATCTCTCCCCACCTTCAAGCGCAAACTGAAGACGCACCTATTCAAGCAGCACCTCTCCCCGTCCCTCCCTAACTCCCTGTGAACCTTAATTGTTGTCTTTCTGTGATTTACTTTGTGTATCGGTATTTTTAGTTGGCTAGGTAAGCAGTATTTGGATTGTTAAGTTTGGTCACTTTTGGAAAAAAAAAAAGGCTCTGGTCCTTATCTTTGTTGTACAGGTAGCAGTTGAAATTGTACTTCCCTCTAGGGTTTTTCAGCGCACTTATCCCTGGTTATGGGTATGCACTTTGTTGTACGTCGCTCTGGATAAGAGCGTCTGCCAAATGCCATTAATGTAATGTAATGAGGTAAATATCTGTAATGTAAGATTCAGAGCAGGTTGAGGTCAAGACCGTGAGAGGCTTCAGTGACAAATCTAAACCAGCAAGTCTTTGCCAGGGCCAGAATTTCCCAAAGTGCAGCACCCCAGCCACATGGCCAGCTGTCCTATGCAGGACACAGACAGAACACCACCCCGCAGGAAGCCATCCATCCACAACACACCTTTATATTAATAGATTTTCTTATGCAGAGCGAGAGTGAGATTTTTTAAATTTGTATTTTTATTCTGAAAAACATGTAACATAGTCTTCTTCTATATTGTTTTAAGAGGTGGGCGAACACATATCAATGTATCCAAGACTAATACTAACAGAAATATTAACAAAATTATGGCAAATAACATAATAATAATAACACAATAATGCAGGACAAAATTTTAAATATTCTCTGTGAATTCTTGCTCTGAAATGGAATGTTCGTTGAATTGTGACCAAATTGTCTCAGAATTGTCTGACTTTCCATAATCTATGAGGACATACCTGTAGTTGGATCAGCATTGCCAAAGGAACTCAATTCTAAAACAGTTATATATAAAATCAGTCATGGGGATCCAAGTATGCTGGTTCTATTTCTATTAAAACCAGTCTACTGCTCAATTTTCATTCATTCATTCATTATCCTAACCCGCTTATCCTGAACAGGGTCGCAGGGGGGCTGGAGCCTATCCCAGCATACATTGGGCGAAAGGCAGGAATACACCCTGGAGAGGTCGCCAGTCCATCACAGGGCACACACACACTCATACCTATGGGCAATTTAGACTCTCCAATCAGCCTAACCTACATGTCTTTGGACTGTGGGAGGAAACTGGAGTACCCAGAGGAAACCCACGCAGACACGGGGAGAACATGCAAACTCCGCACAGAGAGGCCCTGGCCGACGGGGATTCGAACCCAGGACCTCCTTGCTGTGAGGCGGCTACCCACTGCACCATCCGTGCCGCTCTGCTCAATTTTGGTTCTTGAAAATATGCATTTTAAGTAATCTAACACAAATCAGGTTTGGCTTATATCCACTTGTTTTAATTGTCTGTCAACTCTTCATTTTACCCAGATGGTTGAGTTTCAGTGACCAGATGTCCACTCGCTCAGGACCCAAGTGATTTGACGTGTCAGTCCCTAAATGAATACATTTAAAATGTTACCCTTCATTAGCATGTACATTACAGCACATATACCATATAGAGTACACATTACTGAGGATTAAAGGATTAGTTTAGCCGACTGATTGAATGTTTTGGGATTTTAATGTGGATGAATTATATTCTATGGCATATATATCTGACAGAAACCTGGCCAAAAAGAGGCTAAATCATCCATCGCTAGACCTGAAACATGTTGAAAATGAACATTGTTGGAATGAAAACAAGCACACTCAGTGGCACAGTGGCTGCCCATGACCAAGTTTGGGAGCCATTGCTCTAAACTATCATTAATATTGCCACAGGTCAGTGGAACTCTGCTCTCCATCGCCTCTCATAACGCCCCCTAGCTGCACCTATATTAATACAATAACATGGGTCAAGTCCCACTAGAGTCGGCTCAATCCTGACAGCTTGAGCAGTTCACAAAAGGCCTTTCACAGCCAGTGAAAAATTTCAATTCCACATTTTCAATTCAGCCCAGACAAGACTAAGAGACAAAAGGTGTGCACAGAAAGTTATGATCTTTGTGGTGCAATCCTCCTGTATTTGTTGTGTTCAGGTCCCTGTTGTCATCCTCCACTCCTTTTAATTAAAGTGTTAAATTAGAAAATTCAATAATCTGTAATTTTAACCAGCAGCAGCGATACACTGAATTAAATTAGAATGACATCGATCATAAAGATGGGCTTCTTTAACTAACATAATTATATGAATCAGGAAGCAACACGAGATCAAATTGTCTGCTACTAGTACTTCCATGGTGGACCTGGGAGCTTGTTCTGTTACGTTTAACCAATTTGTCAACAGGATTTGTTCCAGTGCACCAGAAATCTCACAAACCATAAAGGAGAATGAACAATACTAAACAATATTCAAAAGATTAGAAAAATGTAAAATGTAAATATTAGACATCATGTCTCTGTTGATCAAACACATTCACTCATACATATCTGTCTGCCGAATAGATACTGAAATTGAATTTCTTTAAATTATCCTTGATGCTGATGTTAGTCGGTGAATCCTTGCCAAATAAAAATTCTGGTCTGCCTCCGGTGCAATGTTGACAGTATAAATAAAGTCAGGCAGACGTAAACTGACAGTATATTACATTATATTAGTAAATGCTCTTATGCAGAATGACTTATGCACAAGAACATACAGCAGCATTCAGAATCATTGGCACACTGAGTTAATGTGAACCAAAATGCCGGAGATTTTTATTTTATTTTTCCAAAACATTTATATTCTGAAAAGCATGTCACATAGTCTTCTCCTTCTGCCTTTCGCCCAATGTATGCTGGGATAGGCTCCAGCCCCCCTGCGACCCTGTTCAGGATAAGCGGGTTTGGATAATGAATGAATGAATGATAGTCTTCTATAATGTTTCAAGAGGTGGGCGAACACATATCGATGCATCCGAGACCACTCCTCTATGCAGAATCCTTGGTTGTCACTTGAGCACTCTGGGGTTCAGGTTGTGAGGGAGGTACAGATGGCTGAGAATGTCAATGGGCATCAGCCCAGCACCAAAGGCATTTCAACGCAAGGCTCTGGAGGGCCCGCCAGTAATACGTGTGATTGCTGATGATGTTCTGACCACAGGTAAAGGACGACACCCTTGAAATGACAAACGGTGTTACGGCAGGGAGGACAGAGGAACCAGAAGCAGACACAGGGGTGTGGAAAATGGCAAGTTTACTCACAGGTGATGGGGCAGACAGAGCGTAGTCACAAAACAGGCCAAGGTCAAAAACCAGGGGGTCAGTCCAACCATTCAAAGGTACAGAAATCCACAACGAAAGAATAGTCCAGGGAAGCAGGCAGGGGTCAAAATCCAATCAACAGGGGCAAGGACTCAGGAACAGGGGCAAGGACTCAGGAACAGGGGCAAGGACTTAGGAACAGGGGCAAGGACTCAGGAACAGGGGCAAGGACTCAGGAACAGGGGCAAGGACTCAGGAACAGGGGCAAGGATACAGGAACAAGGGCAAGGATACAGGAACAAGGGCAAGGATACAGGAACAAGGGGGCTAGAACTGGGGGGAAGGAATAAAGGGCTCGGAACCAAAAACAGGACAAGACAAACTAGCAGCGTGCAACTAAAAAGGACAGGTATAAATACACAGGGAATGAAACAAACTAGGCGGGGCATGGGAGTGAGGGTGGTCTAACAAATAAATCAGGTGAGACACATGAAAGGGTAATAGGACAATAATGAGGGGGAAACGAAAACGCGGACTGGATTCACAATGACACACATGTAATACAAACGGCTCCGGACTAGAGAGTAGACAATTGCAGAGAATCAGGAGATGCAGAGATAGAGAGACAGGTGCGAATACTTCGCTGAAACTAAGCAAGTCATCAGTGATAGAATAGGGAGACGGAGTTACAGAACAGAATTGAAACTGGAGATGCGTTAGTAAGTTAGTTAAGTGATTTAAATTACAAATACCCAAAACTAGTGAATGTTAGTTTGTTAGTTTGACAAACATATTAGTGTGTTAGTATAATTAGTACTGTACAAATTCTGTGTTAGTTGGGATTACTATATTAGTGCTATGTACAAACATGAAATGGAGAGTAAGCAGGAAGTAAGGAATGTAAGATTGGAAGGAAGACTGAAACCCCAGAACTACCGTAAACACCTCAATAGTGGGAGTGACTGGGCTAGAAAAAATTCAGACTCAGACATCACAGGGGAAGACGAGTGCAAAGACTATATAATATAAACAGAACACCAGACATGAATATGAAAAATAATGAATTACAAGAATGATGATAATAAACAATAATAAACTAACACACAGAACACAGGAACATAACACAAGGAACACGACGTGAAGTTGGAGAAATTCCTGGAGAGGTGCAGGGTGAGAAATGTAAAACTCAATGCAGTCTAAATGAGACTCTTAAACCACCCTCTTCACTGTGCATGGGTGGAAAATATAATTGCATCCTCTTCCAGGGAGATTCATCACAGTCAGTTCTAAATGTCTTAATTATTGCCCCATTAGTGGAGATGAGTATTTCCAGGCGTTTAACTATTTTTTAAATAGCCATTGCTCGTTTCATTTGGGAGTTCTCCACCCTGCACAACAGTGATGGATGACTAAAGGAGTTTTGCTGGCTTGTCACTTCATATTTATGCTCCAGTGAAACAGGAAGTCATGGATGGCCACTGAGCTCCTACTAGCTCAGATGAACTTTACAGTAAAATATAAATTCTATTAGATGCTGTCCATAACAATTTCTTGGCGTGCCAATAATTGTGCTGCACGTTTGAGATAAATATTTATTTCTTGAAAATGTATTTTTCTTTTATCAATTTTCTGCTGCTTAAAAGTAAGATTTCTCTCTTCTATTAGTGCACGATCAAGCTGATGAAGATTCATAGCCTTTTTTTACTAATCTTTTCCAAGGGAATCATCAATATACAGTTCTCTGTATGTCAATCGAGTTGTGTGCAATCGTTCAACATCAGCAAGTAATCCTAAATGTACTAAATTATTATTATTATTATTATTATTATTATTATTATTATTATTAATATATCATTATATAATACAAACTTTTACATACATACATAATAATAACACAAACAAATGATCCGTATAAAAAGAAAACATGTTCGCTTCAGGACATAACTTGAGTATTCTATAAAATTGAGCTTAAACATTAATTATGGATCAGAAGCAGGCATACACTGTCAAATCCCCTCTTGATGCCATTGTAACAGATTCTAATAGGGATCACGTGCCCCTACTATTAGGGTTCATTGAACACTTAATCACACGACATACCAATTTTTACATTTTGATAAAAACCAGTGGGTGACAGTTTTGTTTTTGAAGCACGTACTGTGGAGCGGTTTTCTGAACCTCTCGGTAATGTTAATGACTAATCTTCATTTCTGTCCGACTGCCCACAGAGTTCTGCGCATCTGTTCCATTGTTTACTGCAGCTGGGACAATGGAGATGCAGAGAAGAGACTGCGCTGCACTTTAACACAAGAGACGCAGAGAAGAGACTGCGCTGCACTTTAACACGAGAGATGCAGAGAAGAGACTGTACTGCACTTTAACATGAGAGACGCAGAGAAGAGACTGCGCTGCACTTTAACACGAGAGACGCAGAGAAGAGACTGCGCTGCACTTTAACACGAGAGATGCAGAGAAGAGACTGCGCTGCACTTTAACACGAGAGACGCAGAGAAGAGACTGCGCTGCACTTTAACACGAGAGACGCAGAGGAGAGTGCAGTGGTGGAGCCACATCTGGTCAAGACCGAGCGACTAGATTCACTTTACATACTGTAGCTACTTTTCATGCAGATCTTGATGTTTTCCATTGTGTTGAACAACATCATTGCGCATTTGTATTGACAAATACAGAAATGGTAGGAAGCGATGACAACAGCAGAACCCAGTGACTTGATGAGAAGAACATTCGTTCAGCACTTTTCTCACACAAAGTGCCAATGTGAAATAATATGGTAAATGAGTATTTACTGAGGGTGAAACGAAAATGCACAGAAAACAAGATGCAATGATTTAACACAAATAAAGATTTGCATACAGAAGCCCCTGTCTTGGACTCCCGAATGCAAGTGTCACTGCTAGTTTCTGAGAGGTGCAATGACGTTCATCCCATCAGCACCTTGACTGTTAAAATAACAAATGCTCACGTGCCTATTTGGGCAGGTTGATCTGAGGTGTAGTCATACTAATTCTAGGCATACTGCTATTCTGAAACAAGTGAATGCATTTGCATTGAAATAGAAAGATTATTGTGTAATTTTATTGGAAAAATACAGCACGTCATAATGGGTAGTCATAATATTGATGAGTCACAGTAATGATGAATACAACTGGCCAATGGCCAATTTTGTGATAATGGCTGCCTGTTAAATTCATATCTGATGACGCAAATATGGTGCCTGAATTCAGTGTACTGTAGCCTAACTGAGAGGAGTTTTGTAGTTGGCTACTGAAAATGCACTTTCATATTTTCATAAGTCACTACAATACAGTCCTCTGTTGACCAAGATATTGTCTGTGATGTGCTGTACGTTACATAACATTCTCAAAAGCCATGGATGTGCTGGACATACGTACATGATGACACATTACAGGACTTTAGAAGTCCTGGCAAACTGCGTGCTAATTAATGAACCGGCAAAAGAGCTGCTTCATCTAATGCCTGGTAAGCAGGTTGAATGGTTTATTGACTGAATAAAGTCCAAAACTATGTCCAGCCAATACTTTTATTTATTTGGACATTTAAATCGCTTTAATGCACTGCAATGTTTTTCAAATAGCCTATGGTCCCGGAGATTCACTGTGCATGGTTGTTTCAATTCGGATGCAATTAAAAAAAAATAGGATTCATTCAAAGTCACCAGTTTAATGCACCAGTTTAATGCACGTAATGCACTGATAAAAAAACGCAGATCATGACACTTTTGGCATAAATGTGTATGTTTCCAAGAAAATTTTTAACAAATGTATGATATATTGCTGGCTAGGGGTACAATTCTATGTATCTATAGGGTACTGCCCCAGTGACAAGCATTTTTGTACCTGTCTGAGACTGTATAGTTCCTTCCAGAATTGTACAAAACAATTATAAAGAGGACTAAAAGTATAATTAAGAAATATAAACCTTTTAAATAATCAGATACAGATTCAGACCATTTTGATTGACTCATGCAGGAGCAGGTCTTTATCCTCAGAGGTAAATCTTTCTTTTTGACTCGCTAAATCTGCCATCATATTAGCAGTCTGCCAAGAGGTAAAAACACAGTTGACAACAGGAATGGAATACAATGGGAACATTCTGATTTAATGTATCGTATTTATTGTACAATGAAGACACACCTATGAATGAATTAATTAAGCCCTTTTGAATCTTGCGCCTTACTTTGTGCTTGAACTATCCACCTTAAAACTAGCAATAGTGGATCTGACCATGCCCTAAATTGACTTGCATGCTGTATCTAATGGCCTGTTCCTGCAAATGGTACAGTAATTTACAGCGAACACAGAGTGTGTCTGAGGAAAAACCACATAGTGGAAAAAGTGCCCTTAATTTGATCTTATTATTTTACTCATTATTTGTGTTGATATGACCTCTCCTGACTCCTAGAATGAATATAACACACTGTAATAATACACCGTGTGATGGGCACTAGCAGTTCTACTCCACAGAAATTCAAAAGAGTCTCCAGGGGACCTCGCACATTTACACGCATGTGCTCATGCATGTCACACACGCACACACACACGCACACACACACACTCTTTCACTCTGTTATAAGCTTTGTTCTTTTTCCCCTTGCTCTGCATCTCTGTAGTGTTTGCTCAGTTTATAATTTTGTTATTTAGATATTCCTCCTTCAGGATGCAGTCTCCACTTTGATTGATTTCCTCAATTTATTTTGCATTAAGGGGGCCTCTTCCTCTGGACTGCAGTAAAACAATAACCAAATATTCACAATAATAACCATCAACTGCATAAAAGTAATAAAGAAGCACAGTTGGATCCTCTCAGGGAATTAACTTAATGCAAGATCAAAGGAGATTTTTCATCAGCTAATTAAAAATATTCAATCACAATCCAGTTGGTTTTAGTGGGCTAAAGAAGTTTCTCATGTGATAGCTGCTTGCTGCATGCTTCATGTGCTACACCCGTAAGACTCATGGTGCAAAAGTGAAAACATTTAGGGTGCAATTCTGTTCCTGGTTTTGGTGTCATGGTTTTGGTTCAGTTCAATAAAACAGAAAAGTAATCCATTTGAATCTCAGATTAAAGACTGGCAATTCTATAAAGGATAGTTCATTTGAAATTTAAATGCTGTATCAAAATGAAGGCAACAAGTATGCATTTATTTTCCAGACCACCAGTTAATTTCATTAACCTATACTGTACATTACAATAACACACAAACAATTCACCTACAAATAAATATAAAAAAGAGACATGCAATATTGAGTACCCTAAAAACCACCATATTTATTTTTCATAACTATCACCAATGATTTTTTATCCCCCTTTTTCATTTAGGTCGCCAATTTATCAATCCACCTTTGTTCCCCCCCCACCCCCGGTCCAAAGCAAGGTTAACTCCAACTTTCCACAATGCATAGATCTGTAGCTGGACTGTTTTGGAAGTGTTGTACAAGAAGTGTATTTAATGAGTTCTCTTGGATGTTGTACAGGAGGACAGCAGTTTCTGAGATCCTCAAACCACCCTGTCTGTCACTAACAATCATTCCATGGTTAAAGTCATTTCAATCACATTCCCCATTCTGGCATCTGAACAACAGCTGAACCTCTTGACCACATTGGCATGCCTTTATGCATTTAGTTTGCATTTACAAGGTGGTGTACCTAATAAAGTGGTCACTGAGTGTACATTATTCTTAGTACTGAACCACTGCAGTAGTATTGCTCTGTGTGCAAATACATTAGATTTGTTTGGTAAACTGTTGATCTCCTATAATTACTTGGCTTTTGCCAAGTGAATTACAGTTAAACCCTTTTTATTAGATTGACAACTGGAACAGCAATTATGCAGCTTGCACTCTTCCTGTATAGTGGATGTCAACCTCAGCAGCTCAATTAAAGTACACAGTAAGTACATTTTCCATATTTTTAACATACTGTGCTGCATGAATAATGGAGCTAATATAGCTGTCTGTGAATCCAAGATAAATGAAAGATAAAACTCTTGTTTGTAACTTTTGTTACAAAATAACAGTGAAATCCAGTCAATTTTCTGCGGGGAAATCTCCAGGCAAGTTGGAAGGCAACCTGCCTTATGTGGAGTTGCCTCTCCAACCATCCATGTTCAGCTCACACATCATAGGACGGTGTATTGTTATAGTAGTATGATGTGAATAAAGCTGTGGGTTCCATCCTCAAACCCCAATATTTTCTTACAGTTCAACAGTTTAAGTGAATTTTCTGAAAGAACAAAAGAGCAGGATAATGTTGTAAGCCATGCAGTTTTCCCTGGAGAGGACCCGGATGTTGCAACATACTCTGCTTTCTCTTATTGTGAATTCAATGCCCCTTTTCCAATTGGAGTGTGTCAATTTAATATAAATTTGAATGCCAATATGCACATTTTTAATTGGGCCACAAACTCTTGGCCCTTTATTTTTTGGATGGACAGTTAAACAAAAGCACTGGCTGACAAGATTATTCTGAGATGACCACAGTCAAGTGTTTCTGCCTACAGAAATGAAAATGCAGTGGGTAACAGACTCTTTCCAACAGCACCTGTTTAAGTTGCTCTGTTCGTCTCAGCTGGTGTAATGAAGATGGAGGAATATATGGAGGAAAGGCAGCGAATCTCTCTCAGTCTGCCGCTTGGCTTCAGTATGCTTTCCTTCCTCAATTATTAAGTGCTGTCACCTTTCCCTGTGCCCTGGCACTCATTATAATCAGTTGCCAGTGAAACCCTGCAGATTTGCCATCCCCTGGCCCTTCTACCATCAATCCAAATGCACAGCAGTTCTGCGACACTATCGTTTTGCTGCTGTTTACATTGTTTATGCATCTCCTGTCAACTGGGAGCACCGCCTCTTTGCCATTTGAAAAGATTTTATGCTCGACTGGCAACGTCCTCCTGCACATTAGTCCTCACGATTTTAAAAGAAAGAAAATTGCTGAGGGTGGGATTTTCCCCCAGACTTGGTTTGGTAGCCATGACCGCCCCCAGCACCACCTTCCCTCTGATCATTTCTACCTACACGTATACATATATCAAGTCCCCATTCTATTCCCTTGATGTCTCATTACCCTGAATACTGTATCACCATTCATAACAGGGCTGGACAGCCCACTGATAAATTTGTGATGGGGACTGGAGTCCCCTACGCGTCAGGGGGAAAAACACTGGCGGAGAATGAAAGGGATGCACCAGCTCCCGTCAGGACGGATGAAAGAGGAGGAAACTGCACGGCACCAGGCAGCCGGCTCCCTGTACAGGCCTGCGCTCCACTTTCTCACAACACAGCCCCTGCACAGCGGCGAGTGCTCGTGTGGCAGCCAGTGTCTGGACCTACTGTACGACTCACCGACACCGAGTGCCCAAAGCGTGTATGTACCTCAACACATCCCATAGGGTCGTGCCTGACGCATGTATGTACCTCAACACATCCCATAGGGTCGTGCCTGACGCATGTATGTACCTCAACACATCCCATAGGGTCATGCCTGACGCATGTATGTACCTCAACACATCCCATAGGGTCGTGCCTGACGCATGTATGTACCTCAACACATCCCATAGGGTCGTGCCTGACACGTGTATGTACCTCAACACATCCCATAGGGTGGTGCCCGACGCGTGTATGTTCCTCAACACATCCCATAGGGTCGTGCCCGATGCGTGTATGTTCCTCAACACATCCCATAGGGTGGTGCCCGACGCGTGTATGTACCTCAACACATCCCATAGGGTCGTGCCCGACGCGTGTATGTTCCTCAACACATCCCATAGGGTCGTGCCCGATGCGTGTATGTTCCTCAACACATCCCATAGGGTCGTGCCCGACGCGTGTATGTACCTCAACACATCCCATAGGGTCGTGCCTGACGCGTGTATGTACCTCAACACATCCCATAGGGTCGTGCCCAACGCGTGTATGTACCTCAACACATCCCATAGGGTCGTGCTCAACACGTGCATGTTCCTCAACGCATATAGGGCAGCCTGTAGCGTAGTGGTTAAGGTAGCCGCAATAAGATCCGCACAGCCGTTGGGCCCTTGAGCAAGGTCCTTAACCCTACATTGCTCCAGGGTAGAATTGTCTCCTACTTAGTCTAATCAACTGTACGTCAGTTTGGATAAAAGCATCTGCCAAATGACATGTAATGTAATGTAATGTCATTCCATAGGCTCGTGCCCAATGCATGTATGTTTCTCAACGCATCCCACAGGGTCGTGCTCGATGCCAGACTAGTCCACAGGCTGAGAATAGCTAATGCAGAGATATTTTTTAAGGAAAGTACACGTTTATTTGCTTCTCTTGCAATAATACCATCTGTAATAGTTCCAATAACTTGGCAAAATAGTTGAAACAGCAGATTAACAGCAGGAAGACAGTGGTACCAAAGATTGAATTTGTCAGACACAATGTTTTTTTGGTTGGTTTTAAAATAACATCTGAAGGAAAAGGTGAAATCATTGAAAAGGATTCTTGTTGTTAGAATATATAATTACATTTTGCAGGTGTTATGTGGCTATAATACACACAACCTAGCAAAAAATGGGTCATTTTGCTTTACCATTTAGCGAATTCAAGTGATTCTTTCTTTTTACAATATTTTGACTAATACATGCACTTCAGGGATGCTGAACTGTGTTCTGAATTCTATTTGTCCCTCGTATCTTCAAGAAGGCAATACAGTTGCTCAAATGTACAGTATAATGTCTTTGCACAAGAGTCCTTCAGTGGCAATGTGCTCAGAAAGAGAAGCATTATCAAACAGGAAGCCAGCAGTGGTAATGGCGGCTCGGCCGGTGAATGCATTGGCAAAGTCTGTCCCCATGAAGAGGGTCTTCGGTGTTCACACTCACTGAAGCAAATTCCCACTTCAACACCCACTCAAGCATGTGTCACCAGGGTAACAGTATCTGCTCACTCCTCACTGGTCTGCAGACGATAACTTTTCCATCTGGACAGAAAGTCTCAATACCCCTCCCCCCCCCCCTCCCCCTCTCTCATAATTCTCTCTGCCACATTCTACTCCCGCACAATCTCTTGTTTCAGTGGTAGTGGTAGTGCAATGTCTTTTGGTTTCACTTGCCATTTTGCTCGTTGTAGTTGTTCTGTATATAGTATATGAAAAAACCTTGAAAAAACAAAGTAAAGACAGAGAGAGAGAAGGAGACAGGAGAGAGATATTTCCCCTCTCTTTTCACTCCATCAAGGTAAAACAACCCGGACAACATTGTACGTTCAATAAACAGAAAGATATATTGACATTCTGTCGTCTTTATTAGGATGTACCCGGGTGCTTCAGAGGTGACTCGGGAGAGAGAAACCCTGAAAAGGCCATTTTCAGCTCACACAGATCAATTATGGCCTTCAAAAAGGCCCTTCTTTCCAACCGCCATTTGTTTTCCTTTAATTAAAAAATGTTCATTTCAATTATTTACTGGCTGCTTTTGGCTTGGTAGTCGGAAAGCTGTCCGAGTCAGCCAAGACAAAATGGTAAAGGTTCCAGGCGGCTAAATAGAGCCGGTTTAGACTGAGTAAAAATAAGAGGTCTGCTGAAAAATGGCATTTACTTTATTAAAAATCAGTAGACTGGAAGCTATGTCATAAAAATGGCCTGCCGCTGTTAACCTTTACCTTATAACCTGCACTGAATCACAAAATCAATTCCTCTTCAATATTTATAACGCAAAAATGACATACTTGGAAGCCATTTGAAGATGGCAATCTAGTGCACAGGTGGTGGTGGGGTCTAATCCCCTGGTAGAAACCTTTCGAATGCATCCTTTGTCGAGAAAACTGTCTTATACGTATTTCATTACACTAATTGACCAAATGCTCATATCCAAAATGTCTTAGAATGCAGGAAGATGTTCATAAGTGTATTCCCTTTCTATATATAGTATGAGTACAATATATATAAAAAATGCCTACAGCATTAATTCAAATTAATTCTGCTAATATACAAATCTTGAATACAAACAGATAACCATCTTTTTTTATCTCCATAAAAAAAGCTCTGAGACAAAAACAGCATAGAACAGGAAAAATGTATAATAACCTAAAAATAGCTTATATTAGTACAGATGGCGGGAGTACTAGTGGGTTGGAATAGGACAAGAGCCAAGATGCAGACTGAAGAAGTGATTCCGTACTTGCATTGGAAGATGGGCAGCAATTCTGGTGTCCTGATCCCTGATGAAAGCTGTCCCACCACTGGGGGGTGGGGGGGGCGCCAATAAAAGCAGGTATTGTGACTAGGGCATCAAAGACATAAATGGCTCTAGCATGTTTGTGGTAAACACTCTAAATTAAATTAATTTCACAGGAACAATGCTTCTCAGTGGCTTTATCACCCAAAAAACACAAAAACACATTTCTCAGGTACCTACAGTATACTGTTGCGGTACTTCAACAGTCACCGTCTGTGCCTGTGACATTTTTGCCGGTGCAGTTGACCCTATCCCTAAGAGTGTTGCTACGGCTATTATCATTCTTCGGTCTCACCACAAAACCCTTCGATTGGCAAATAATGTTGGCTCCCAGAATCCCCTGTTTCAAGCTATAGTGGGGTTGGATCAATCTGGGATGAAAAAAACAGTGGCTTATTCAGAAACTTACACAGTTCAAATGGACTTAACCTTTTCTCTGGGGAAAAAAAACCCCTGATACCATCAGGTCAGAGCGTGCAGTGTGTTCTGACTGCTCCTGGGGAGTTATGACAGGTGGGGGTGGTAGGTACTCATGACCAGAAAAGCTCATGATTAATTAGTGATGACTTGGCTGGGCTCTTCTCAGCAGTGCTCATCGCTGGTGAAAGGTTGGAGGGTCGCTCTCCTGCACCTGATCTATCACATGAGTGGACAAGGAGGACCGTGTGTATTTCTGGATTTCCTCACAGTTGTTCATAATTTGCCCAATCACTTTGCAGGTTATTGTGAAGGTTGTTATGGGCAAGCTCACAGCAGACCTGTTGAATTTTTCATTCTCGGCATACACCAGGTAATTCATTGAACTCTGTATAATATGTAGCCAGAATCAATATCATTGTCATCCGATTTCCCTTGCTGCCTGATCGTATTATGCCGGGACCAACAGCTCCGTGCCAGACTGGACACCCCTTGGTCTCTTGTTATCAGACTACAGCAAAGGCTTTTGGCTCCAAAACATCACACCAGATCCTGCCAACATCTATTGTCCTTTCTAAACAGCAGAGGTGAAGGGAAGCTAGCCAAATGCAAAATTGCTGCTACAGCTGATGAACTAATCCTAAATTAAAATATGAACAGTCTGAGTGAACAGACTTTTTGCTGATTGTTTGTTATGCAGGTTGTTAACTGCAGCTAATCAGCTATATTGCTACTCCAGGAAATAACATCTAATTTGATGCATTTAGCAGAAGCTGTTACTCAAAGGGACAGACATAGCATCCATCCGCTTTATGTACAGTCAGTTTACACAGCTATTTATTTACTGAAACAATTCAGGTAAAAATCTTGCTCAAGAGTACAACAGTACTCTTGTAATTGTGTATGCAACAAATCTGTGACATGAGTTGTAATAATCTATAACCATCAAAATATCTCCATAGCACTGCTCTTAGTCATGCTCATAACCTGCTCATAGCCCTGATCATAGCCTCATTTATATGCAATATGTTCATACCATGGTCTTAGCACTGCTGATACTCTACTCATAATACTGCTCATGCACTGTTCATACACTGCTCATACACTACTCATGCACTGCTCATGCACTGTTCATACACTGTTCATAACACTGCTCATACACTGCTCATATCACTGCACATGCACTGTTCATACTCTGCTCATGCACTGTTCATACACTGCTCATACACTACTCATACACTGTTCATTCACTGTTCACACACTGTTCATAACACTGCTCATACACTGCTCATATCACTGCTCATACACTGCTTATAACACTGCTTATGACCTTGCTCATAGCACTGCTCATGTACTGCTCATTGCACTCATGACCCTTTCGGCCCAGAGAAGGCATTGTGAAAGCCCCTGTGCAGGACCCAGGCAATGCTGACACAGCATCTCTTCAGTCCATACATTCATGGGTCTCGCCTTCAGTTGCTTTCAAAGGTGAGCTCAGTTCAACAGAACAAAAGAAAGACAAATAATTCAATGAATTTCCTTGTATTCAAAAGAATTTATGGGGACTATTACAGTTTATAGGGGGCAACAAAACAAAATCCAATTGCCATCAGCCAGTGAGGTGACAAGAATGGACGAAACCAGGAAGGATCACCACGCCCCTTGGTGCAGGATGTTAGAAATGAGGGAAATCCGACACAACACCATGCCAGAGCAAATGGTAATTAGGGTGAGCAGCGATTCAGACATGCTCGCCAGGTTAATTTGACAGATAAAGTAATGTATAGCCGAACACCTTACTCCTACATCCACGTTACTTTTGCATCACTATGATAAACAAGTTGGCAGAGGAGAGCGCCCTGGCGAGAGAGCCATTGTGCAGAGGTTGCCAAACTGTGATCTGTGGTCCGTAGGAGGGCTTTGAGCACATTTCATAAAAACTGTTGGAATGCTGCGATAAATGAACACATCATTTTATTCCTTTTTTATGTTCTTGTCTATATTTTAATATATTTTAATGGGTTATTGCTCCTCATGCTGTTTAGTGCAGCATAGCAGGGCATTAGAAGCATACAGGGCATCAGTGGCAAAGCGGGGTATTAGTGGCATAGCAGGGCATTAGTGGCACAGTGGGGCATTAGAGGCATAGCAAGGCATTAGTGACAAAATGGGGCATTATTGGCGTACTGTTTGTCGATCAAGACCCTTTCTTATGGCTTGTATAGAATAGCCTGGGAGTTGCTGCTATACAGCACAGAAGGGAAAGAAGGATGTGTGTGTGTGTGTGTGTGTATATGTGTGTGTGTGTGTGTGTGTGTGTGTGTGTGTGTGTGTGTGTGTGTGTGTGTGTGTGCGTGTGTGTGCGGCTCGGTCAGTAAAGGCATTTACCACCTGCACAGGTTTCTATCTTGTTCCTTACACATTGCAAGACTGTTCCATGAGCCCACAATGTGTAGAAGTCCACTCTTATGTAATTTAATTGACGGACATTTTTCTGGGAGCAGGCTGGGTTAATTAGGACTGGGTACTGCCACATTAGCCCCTCCCAAGTATTCACAAGTAATCAAGTTTTCGTAAAGACCCGCATCCCCTTCCGTCTGGTTGTTTCCTGTAGCACTGTGCAGCTTGGATGATAGAAAATAGTCACAGTAGTTTGCAAATGAGTGTATGGGACAAGTGCCGAAGTTTCTGCCGCAGTGTTCATTGTGTGGGTGAAGGTGAAACAACTGGTGATTCAATATCATAAAGGAAAAAAAATCTGAAAAAATGTATTTAAAAAAGGACATTGTGAAGTGTTACACAGTGCATTTTAAACACAAGGTGAGAACAACTGGTAATAGTCATTTTGGAGAGGATGAGGGGACATTAGAAGTGTTTTTTTTCCCTCTTTTCTTTTTTCTCTTGGAAAATAACAAATTAGTAATTCAACTAAAGAGATTATATAAGAGCTAATCTGCTAACACACTTAACAGCAGAGGAATTGTAGATGTGTAATTACCACTTAATGTAGAAACGAATATATGCTCATTGTAGTGCCAGTAGAATATAACATTGCTGTGCCATTAATTGTCCTGAACTCCAGCAAGGTAAGATAAGGACTTTAATTGCATCGTTGGTTTTTATGTGATTTTCCCAAGACAGTGAGAGCTGATGTTAATGGCAGTGAACAGTACAGTAGAATGGTTCCCTGCTAACCCAGGAAAAGTGGCATACTGCATAATTTTATCCATGAAGTAGTGAATTTTATTGATTAAAGCTTTGTTTTATAAGGCCGCAAAACAACTGAGCTTTGCAGTAATAAGCTACTGAGTGTCACGGATGGAACTGCTACCTTCAGCTGTAGCATGGGTTTGAGTCTGTGCTTGAAATGCAGGCACCCAGACCACATCCTAAAAGAGAGATGCAGCTACTTCAACAATGGATATCACGACAGGATTTCCTTCTCTGAAATTCTGCTGCACTCTAATACTTCAAAAAAAATCCTTCTAGGTACTATCAGATAGTCCTGTATTCATCCTGAATTTGACCAAAGGTTTATTAACTGAGACTCATGTCAGCCTGAAAGAATAACCCTGTTGTTTGTCTGCAGGCCCTGTTCACACATAATTGGGGTTTTTCTCTGTTACATTAACATGTGTCTTAGCTAATAGAGCCTTGGTCAGATTTTCTCTGTTACATTAACATGTGTCTTAGCTAATAGAGCCTTGGTCGGATTTTCTCTGTTACATTAACATGTGTCTTAGCTAATAGAGCCGTGGCATTTTTGTTTAGAAGTATTTTAAAGGTCACTGTCTCAATCAGCTCAATAAATATGTGCTTTTGGTTGATAATTCAATTGTTTGTGTGACAGATATCTGCCCATTGATGATTTGTTAAATCCCAGTTTTAGAACTGTTCGGGATTTGAGGGTGCCACCTCATTTGTAGTGCTAGTCGTGTGGTTTGGGTTGCTGTGTGAAAGAATGGTTTAAATTCTGTCAGAAGTCTCTCAGCCAACCAAGAAAAAAAAAATGACACCAAAGCATAAATCAAAGAGCCTGTTCCATTTAGCGTTCAGAAGTAAATAGGCAGTGACATCAAATAAATGGCGGGTGTTTAATCTCAATATCAGCTCATTATTATCTGTGTCTTCTTCCCTGTCGGTAGAAAGCGCTCCTAATCTCCAGCTGATAAACATTACCTGCGTCCATTAACTGCTGAATCCTCCTTTTCCAGTCCACATGCATTTTTTACAAATTAATTAACATTTTTGCTTTGCTCAAAGAGACATTAACAGACAGAAATGTAAAAGAATCCATGTTTTGGATTCTTCTGAGTGATCCCATGGTCAAATGTGCATTTATCAAGGTCCCATACCATTTTTATGCCTTTTACAATGACAACCATGAAGTATCTAATTAAATAATTCATATGAAATTTACTTTATGATTTAATATAATATAAACAATAAACTACTTAAGTTTAAATATGCATATCCTCTTCCAGTTGATACATAAGGTTGTCTATTTAAACTCCCCTGGTTCTCTGTCTCTCTCAGGTGGCTGCACTTGTGTCCTGTGTGATTTACCAGAGGCAGAACTGCTTCCAGCTGTAGGCCAACTTCCTCTGCACATTCCCAGAACGCTGATTTACTGTTAAATGAGACTTTTCATACTTTATATCACAGTAAATTTATTTTGCTAATCACTGAACTCTGTAAACTGTTAAATTGCATTTCATTGTGAGCAAAATCTAAGAGAATATGCTGATTATACCTCTTTGGCAGTATTTAACAATGTAAGCAATTGCTTCTAATAAGTACTTTCATGTCATGAAAATTATTTTCCTCACTCAATTTCTCAGAGGTCCTGAAGTCAGTCAGTCAACTCATGATGAATACCCAACATTAATTTTAAATCACTATTCAAAAACACACACATGCACACACACACACATGCACACACAGACATGCAGTAAGTGATTGTAAAAAATGCACCACAGCAGCTGATGTCACAGGGGTGACTGCTCCCCACTTCAGACAATATTTTCTGTGACAAACTCCCAGCCTTGGAGTTCAGTAGGCTAATCTGCACAGCTGTGGTACAGTTTGTGTAAGGCCTGCTTGTGAAATGGAGTGAAAGGCAAACAAAAATGTTGTGCTAAATTGGTGTTAGCAGGGGTAGTGAATCATGAGTCATGCCTCCTGTGGTTTTTTGATATATGGAAAGATGCAATGTCAAAACAGGTAGTCTTGCCTCTTCTGTACAAGTGATCATCATATTAGGAAATCTCCTCCCTGCTAACACCAGATTCACACCTGTCCATATATGTTGCTCTCTGTCATATGCCCAAACAAAGCTTGCCCAAACTTTGCACTAGTGATGATGGTGAATCATTACATCACCTTCTGCTTATCTTCATTCTGGGTATAGCACATAATTTGCTCCACACACAGTGGAGTAATGTCAAATGGTGTTGGATGGACCACGTACATGATTCATCATGTTGCAGAGAGGCAAAGATAATAAAGCACAAGAGTTTACTTTGGATTTCTTGGATGCTAGCTTAGCTGTTACTCCATCTTTGGGTATTGGCAGCGCAGACTGGCGTTTATCAGCACCTCACACGCTGTGGGAAGCTGTCCCGGCAGTCCATCTATCCCAGCGATTAACGCAGGAGAACTATCAGTCAGGACCGGCTCATCTCGCCAGAAATGTTCATCAGGCAGGAGAAAATGGCTTCCTGCTCTCAAAACATGGCTTATTATGAATTCTGTCTGAGTGTTTGTTTTCAAAACTTGCTTGAGTCTTTCCATGTACGTACATATACGTGGTGAGCTCCATAAGTCTTGGGACAGAGACTTTTTTTTTTTGCTTGATTTGGCTCTGTACTCCACATTTTTAGATTTGTAATCAAACATTCACATGGTGTATATTTTATGAACTTTCACGATTTAATTTCACGTAATTACAGCCGTTTTTATACATAGTGCATTCCCCCACTTGTGCAGGGACAAATGGCTTCAGAAGACTTTCTGATTAGACAGGTGTGATCAATTGCTTAATGGTATAAGAGAGCAGGTATTAGAGAGCTTTCAGTATCTAGTCTGAATTCGAGGCTTTGATTGCCTTTGGAGTCTGTATAGGTGTTGGTCAACATGAGGACCTGCCAAGTTCTGCCAATGACAGTCAAGGAAGCCATTATGAGGCTGAGAACTCAGAAAAAGGAACAGTCAGAGACTGTAATAGGCACACCAAAATTAACTGTGTGGCAGTTGGGGCTGGGTTTGCGGGAAGGAGACAAGGCAATCCCAGGACCACATCTACTGGTTAAGTAGGCAGACACCTGGACTGCATGACAAATTATTCTAGGCTGCTAAACGTGCGCTCTTTCTCGCAGTAGACGTCTGAGACCGGGGAACCATGGATGAGAGAGCTGTGGTGGGAGAGAGACGTGACTGAAAGTGACAGAGCTGACAAGCGACATAGCAAATGCTACAAAGTGAAAGCTACAGTTTGGTTTTGTTTGCCTTTGTTATTTTAGTTTGTTGTTTTGATCCTGATCTCGTGAGGGTGACGGCGAAGACCTTGTTTATTTATAAGTGTGCTCTTGCTTTCTCTCCCTTCCGTGCTCTTTTGACATAAAATAACGGCATGCCACAAACTTTTTGGAACATCATTTTTCTGATTTTTCTGATTTCTGCACTCACATACCAGGCTACCAATGGTACTGCCTCTTCAATTTCAATTACATTTTATTTGTATAGCGCTTTTCACAGAAGACTGTCACAAAGATGCTTTACAGAGAAACAGTAGGGAAGGAGAAAGGGAAGCCCTTTGACCCCAGAAAGCAAAAGGTATGGGAGGAAAAACCCTCAAACAATGGCAAGAAAAAACTCCCTGTTGGGAAGAAATCTGGAGCGGAGCCCAGCTATAGGGGGGATGCCCATCCTATCGAGTGGATAACAGTTGAGGTATCGAGGCCAAGCAGCTTCTCCTCACAGCCCTGACCTCTCTGCCTTCATGCCTCTGTCCCCAGTCATTCAGCAGGAAAGATTTACCAGGTGTTTTAAACATCTAAAAAGCCTATGCCTCAATGTTTCTATTTGCATGCTAATCCTTCATCTGGCAGGTCTTGAGGCATGCACCTCCGTGGTGTACAATTGCCTCTGTAGCTCTTGTGGCGTTTGCTTACTATGAAATTGACTTTTGTAATTCACTTTGGCTAAAAGCAGCTGCTGACTTAATAAACTGTAAATTGTACTCAGCTGGTAAATACCTTCGCTGAGTCCTGTGGTCTGGAGCAAGAGCCTCAGCTGTGTCAGCAGCTCACTGTAAGGAGTCTGCTGCAGCCTCTTTAGGCCTGAACAGCCCAGATTACCACTACATTACCCTTTAAAGGAAACACTGATTCGCCACAATACTATCTAATTTGAGTGAATTTCTTCTTTTCTGTGATTGCATATTTTTCCGACTTTCATTGAAGAGTCTTTGGTATTTGAAGGAAGGGTTCAGATTTTACTCGCAGGGTATTTCCTTTTTTTTTTTTGTCAGTCTTGTAACTCTATATTATGTTCATTATGTTCGCCAGAGAAGGGTGCCGTGGTCTGAAGATGGGAATCAGGCAATAGACAGACGGAGCCTGGCAACAAGGGACCTGCACAGTGAAGGAGCAGAGAGCAGCTATCTCTGGTGATGGTCCTAAAACCTCGCTTTCCTAATTACCCAGCTTGCCACTTTTAATAAGGATCACCTTTCAGCTACAGATTCTGTCCTGTATAATTGTGTCTAATGTGGTCGTGTGACCTTTGTGTGTTGTCGTTAAATCATTTTAATTATGAAAGAGAGATTGGGCAATACACTATGTATCTGATATTAATAAGGAGTGATTTGGAGGTGGGAGTTGAATTGCTTGTTCATATTTATGAACTGTAATAATTATAAACTGCTTACTATATCTCTTTTTTGCAAAGCTTGCATCTTACAGTCGTGACAGTGCATCCAGGCAGATATGTCCTATTTAGAGGTAATCAGCTGTAGAACGGATGGGCCTTATTACAACTGTCATTCTCAATGGGTCACATATTTTCTGGTCATTTTCAAATGAGGGTGGGGTCCTCTGGTTCTCAGACCACTCCACACTGGTTTCTCCCCCGGCCTCTGCTTTCTCTATCCAGGCAGCTGATATCCGGAATTTCTGCAGTTACTATGTAGCATACTTTTTCACAGTTTAACACTGAAGTAAAACATTATTTTGTAGGCACTGAGATATGTAATGATGTGTAAAATATTATGTTGCAGCCATTTCTCTTTGCATGAAACTGCTACAGTGCTATGCCATTTCAATAGCTGTTTTCGAGTATGTTTTTTTTTTTTTTTAGTTCTTTGCGTTATTTGTTTTAAAAACTAAATATAAACGTGTGAATCATGGGAATTTAGCATAAGCTATAAATGTTATGACACTACCTGTGAGATCATTATTTTAAACAATGCATTTGTGTTAATATGTATCTGTCTATATAAATTAAGCAATAAATAAATAAATCGCCAATGGAGGAAGAGTCCTGCTACAGCCCTGCACAACACCATTACCTGCTGGTCTCAAAATATCACATTTTACCTTAAGTTACAAATGATTACAAATCTTTGAGTATTTCTTGACAGTCTACAGCAAGGGTGTTAAACTCCAGTCCTGGAGGGCCGCAGTGTCTGCTGGTATTTGTGGTTTTCAATCAGCAGCCAATTTAGAACAAGGTGTGTGGACTCTTTAGCCAATTAAAGACTTTGAAATTCATCTCTCGTACTGACTCACACCAAAAACCAGCAGACACTGCGGCCCTCCAAGACTGGAGTTGACACCTCTGATCTGATCTGAGTATTTATTTCTTGCTTGTTTGCTTATTTATTTATTTGGCATATGTCCCTGTATAACAAGTAGCCCAACTGACATGACATGACATGACACAACTCCCTCAAATCTATTTGTGATGAAAAATTGATCTCAGATCTGAGAATATGGCCAACAAAAACATGCCAGAACACCGTACCAATCTTATACAAATCCATCTCCCACGCTGGAAGGATCTTCTGGATTGATGTGTTTTTGGTCACTGAGGGCATCTGTGGCCACTCTTAAAGTAGCAGCAGCATATAACAGAGTCAAGGAGACCTGTTTCAGATGCAGCACACGGCATGTGAGATATCAACACAACCACAACTTTGAAAAATCCAACAGTGGTGGGATCAGTTAAATACAAAACCATGAAATTTGGAGTTTGTATCCCTTTAGACATAGTGGAACAGATACAGAGCAAACAGCACTGCAGGAGATAAAAATGAAAAACAGAGATAAGGGTAATACAAGTATAATAGGAAAAACATATTATGTATTGTCCCTGACAGTTATACGAAAGTATCCTAAAGTAAACTTCCAAGACCACACCAAAGTTCAATACGGAGTATACTTTAACATTGATCTATAATGGCAACCTTAAACCATGGTGCTATCATGTGCATATTGTATATCAACAATTTTCAATATAATAGCTACCATGGCGTTGTCCCTTAAACCATGACCTAGGTTCACTCATTTTATGAAATAATAATAATAATTATTATTATAACAATACTAATAATAACAGTATCTGATCTACCAAAGCATCAAGCGTAAAGAGGTGTGGCATCATGTAGTCCACAATGCGTTCACCATATGTTCATTATCACTGGGCATGAATTATTCTACAATAAATACAAATCGCTTCATTTTTAATTCATCATTGGCCTGTGTCTGTGAAGACAAACTCCATGAAGGGAAATGGACATGATGATGATGATGATGATGATGATGATGTGGCATTACATTCACCTCTAACCTGAGAATGGAGCTATTTAGATAAAAGAAATAGCATAGAATAAGCAGATGAGGGGCTGGAGTGTGTAGTAGTCTGTACAGAACATTCCTGAATAGGACTTTGCTGCAATTAAACAGGCTTGCGATGCGATTTTGTGCACAGACACTGGAGAAGAGGAAATAATTGGAGATAAAAACTGAAAGAGAGCTAATGGAGAGCAACGGTAGAAAGCACTCACTGGTCGGAGATGATGTCAGGGAGAGGTGGGGGGAGAGGGAGTTCAACACGACTGTCTGGCCCTGTGCTGGGGAACAACAGACACGCATAAACACTGGCATATGAGTGGACGGCTGGATGAGCGTCGTGAATAATGATCACAGAGTGAGGGAGTCCAGCCGGGAGAAGGAGAGAGAGCTGGCCAGATTTGTCAGGGGGCTCACACCTCATTAGCACATTAGAGCAGACCTGTCCAGGTATGGAAGGTCATAGTGAGCGTGCAAAACCCTGGAAATATGTATCACATTCGAAATATTTTGAATGCACTGAATTCTGCCTAATTAGCCATTTTCTCATCCAGTATTCTCAAATTATACTCAACAGTAGGCATGTAAACTGTTTTGGACACGGCCCCGGTCTTGCGAGTGCTGACAGTGAATAATAATAATAATAATACTTAAATCAATTAGATTGCAATGAGACTACTTTACACCCATCTCACAAATCTCTTTGAAAGCAATGGGACCTTGAGAGGGTTGTTTCAAATAACTAGGTCAAACTCTGCATGGGGTTGGATTATTTAAAAAAAGAAAAAGAAAAAGAAAATTCACAGAATACCGATATCACCATCGAGTATCCAACACCAAAATTTCTCACACACCACTCTGACCTAGACACTACCAATTCCCCAGCTTTCATAAGAATCAAAATCTGGAGAAGAGGAACCAGGCGAATCAGAATCAGTGCACCTGCATACTATTGACCAAAGTCCTCGAGTACAGTGGATGAGAAAGTTGTTAAGTAGGTCAATTTTTTTCTCAGGGTAGTGTACTTAAATCCCAGGATGCTATGCTTATTTCGCTGAGCATATCCGCGACTATACACCTCAGGAAGTAAACGTCCATGTTGGTCGCATAAATGTGATGAGCAGCTTCCCTTTAAAAATGAGGCGCAGCTATAGGGCTGGGGTCTTCACGGAGCTGTGAATGTGAGTCCCACGTTATATAATATTACATTAATCCATTTGGGTTTGACACCATTATTGTCCCACTTTATTCATACCACTTTTAAAAGGGAGAGTTTATTTAATAGCGATTTGACCCATTTGCACAAAAATGCGAGAGATAGAGAGAGAGAAAGACAAAGAGATAGAGAGAGAGAGAGAGAGAGAGAGAGAAAGAGAGTGGGGGTGGGGGTGGAGAGAGAACCAAAACACAGAGAATTGGTCATTCCTGTAGGTGTGGGAAATCCATTTTGTAACGCATTACATAAAATATGTGATTAATAATCACAAATGAATCAGTTTGGCATGCTGGTGAACCTTCTGCCATGTATTCCATTAGCAAGATGTGACCCATCTGGTCTACAGGAAAGGCTTTTAAAATCAGCCTACATGGAAGGCTTTACATTCATTTTAGCACATTTTGGCACCAAACTAAGAAAATGGCCAGCCCCACTTCATTTGACGTGATTATAAGCCGTTATGTAGTTAACTGAATGCATCGTCCAAATGTATTTGACTTTTGCATTTTTACCTATTTTTACCTGCTCTATCAATATAATTTCTAATAATCCCAAGGAAAGAAGGATGCATTGCTTTTCCACAGACAAAGACATGAATATACACAAAGCTATATACTGTTTATGTAATTCATTATGACATATATTAAATCAAGGCAGCACGGATGGTGCAGTGGGTAGCACTGCCACCTCACAGCATGGAGGTCCTGGATTCGAATCCCCGTCGGCCGGGGCCTCTCTGTGCGGAGTTTGCATGTTCTCCCCGTGTTCGTGTGGGTTTCCTCCGGGTACTCTGGTTTCCTCCCACAGTCCAAAGACATGCAGGTTGGATTGGAGAGTCTAAATTGCCCGTAGGTATGAGTGTGTGAGTGAATGGTGTGTGTGTGTGTGCCCTGCAATGGACTGGCGACCTGTCCAGGGTTTATTCCTGCCTTTCGCCCAATGTATGCTGGGATAGGCTCCAGCCCCCCTGCGAACCTGTTCAGGATAAGCGGGTTAAGATGATGGATGGATGTATATATGGATATTTTAAATCATGTCATAAATCACAGGTACAGTAGACGAATAAATTTGCTAACGTCCCTGAACGACAATCACTCCATGACACTGTCAGCAGGCTCTATTTTGCTAAAATGGTTTTTCTCTCTGCATTAGGATGGGCTAGGAAAAGTCGATATATTCACATTCACATCATTTGCTGGGATTTAGCAAAAAGTTCAAAATATACTCTTTAATGAATTCCCTCATTATCCACTTACACTAAAATGCCCATAGGTCCCTCTTGAATAAAATGATTATTGTGAATCTCTGTTAGGGGATATCTGGCTGTGGTTGACTGTGGTTGGCATGTAGGGAGTGAGTGGACCATTCAGAGAAAACAAGAAACACAGTGGGACAATTGCCACGTATGCGCCGTATGCAAAGGCTGAAAAGATATCTCCATGCTCCATAAAATTGCTCAGGGACACTTTGACACAGCCCGGGCGGGGGATCGAACCGGCAACCCACCGACTGCCAGACGACTGCTCTTACTGCCTGAGCCATGTCACCCCATAGCCATGTCGCCCCGTAGTCCAGGCAATAGATCATATCTCCAGCAAACAGATATATCAATGGTAATCCAAAGAACAGTAGCGGTCACAAGCGAGGGGTTGAAAACAAACAAGCTAATCTGACAAAAACACAATCCAGAAACAAAAGTCGAAAAACAGAAATGGGTCGAGAAACTACGGGTCAGAATCAGATAGATGGAATGAGCTAAACTCGGAGGTCAGGGGCGAAACAGGTCGTAACGGGTATCAATCAGAAAACGCTGGAGAGTATGGCATAAACACTTAACGATCCGGCAACTAACTGCGCGAATAGAGGGGTTATTATACATAGGTAACGAGAGGGAATGGCAATCAGGAGGGGAACCAATCAGGAAGTGAAACAGGTGAAACGAATGAATGAAGTGAAACAAACTGACAGGGTAGCTACGGAGGTAACAAAAACACGGAAACGCGAATGACATAGACAGAAAACATACAGGCAACAAACATGAAACCTAACAAACCTAAGTTTTTAGTTAACTGTGTTCAGGTGTGCAGGGTGTTTTTCATGTGCACAAACAGCAACCAAATACAGGTCTGAGAGTTCATTATTTGCATAAAACAGCAGGTCAGCGATAAACACGTAAAGCAAACACCTTGTTTTTCAACATGGCTCAGTTCAGCCTCAGGTTATCTGGCTGTGGTTGACTGTGGTTGGCATGTAGGGAGTGAGTGGACCATTCAGAGAAAACAAGAAACACAGTGGGACAATTGCCACGTATGCGCCGTATGCAAAGACTGAAAAGATATCTCCACGCTCCATAAAATTAAATGCACATATTAAATTGCCTTTCAGTATGGATGTGCAGTTATGAGTAATATCTGGCATGTCAAACCTTTGACATGATTAATCAGCTAAAACTCAATTAGACAATGATGTAACTGAGACAAGAAGGGTGATAACCTGTCAGTTACTTTACTTTGCTTAGTGATATGCACACACAGAGAGTAATATCACAATGGCAAACCATGGCCTTTTAAATGGAGGTGCATATCTATCATCACAATGATGATATGGGTGACCCCAATGGTAAAAGAGACATCTTGTCAAATATTGATTAACTTCCTTTACTGGGAACCCAGTGATTTTGTGTGGATGAGCATTAATAATAACAATTTCCAAAACATGTAGCTTAAGCTTGTCAAACCATGTCAAGCTGGGAACTGGTCTGAATTGGTCAACCAGCTAAACCATGTCGAGCTGGGAGCTGGTCTGAACTGGTCAACCAGCTAAACCATTTCAAGCTGGGAGCTGGTCTGAACTGGTCCACCAGCTAAACCATGTTGAGCTGGGAACTGGTCTGAACTGGTCAACCAGCTAAACCATGTCGAGCTGGGAGCTGGTCTGAACTGGTCCACCAGCTAAACCATGTCGAGCTGGGAGCTGGTCTGAACTGGTCAACCAGCTAAACCATGTCGAGCTGGGAGCTGGTCTGAACTGGTCCACCAGCTAAACCATGTCGAGCTGGGAGCTGGTCTGAACTGGTCAACCAGCTAAACCATGTCGAGCTGGGAGCTGGTCTGAACTGGTCCACCAGCTAAACCATGTCGAGCTGGGAGCTGGTCTGAACTGGTCCACCAGCTAAACCATGTCGAGCTGGGAGCTGGTCTGAACTGGTCCACCTGCTAAACCATGTCGAGCTGGGAGCTGGTCTGAACTAGTCAACCGACTAAACCATGTCGAGCTGGGAGCTGGTCTGAACTGGTCCACCGGCTAAACCATGTCGAGCTGGGAGCTGGTCTGAACTGGTCAACCAGCTAAACCATGTCGAGCTGGGAGCTGGTCTGAACTGGTCAACCGGCTAAACCATGTCGAGCTGGGAGCTGGTCTGAACTGGTCCACCAGCTAAACCATGTCGAGCTGGGAGCTGGTCTGAACTAGTCAACCGACTAAACCATGTCGAGCTGGGAGCTGGTCTGAACTGGTCCACCAGCTAAACCATGTCGAGCTGGGAGCTGGTCTGAACTGGTCAACCGGCTAAACCATGTCGAGCTGGGAGCTGGTCTGAACTGGTCAACCGGCTAAACCATGTCGAGCTGCGAGCTGGTCTGAACTGGTCCACCAGCTAAACCATGTCGAGCTGGGAGCTGGTCTGAACTGGTCCACCAGCTAAACCATGTTGAGCTGGGAGCTGGTCTGAACTGGTCCACCAGCTAAACCATGTCAAGCTGGGAGCTGATCTGAACTGGTCAACCAGCTAAACCATGTCGAGCTGGGAGCTGGTCTGAACTGGTCCACCAGCTAAACCATGTCGAGCTGGGAGCTGGTCTGAACTGGTCAACCAGCTAAACCATGTCGAGCTGGGAGCTGGTCTGAACTGGTCCACCAGCTAAACCATGTCGAGCTGGGAGCTGGTCTGAACTGGTCCACCAGCTAAACCATGTTGAGCTGGGAGCTGGTCTGAACTGGTCCACCGGCTAAACCATGTTGAGCTGGGAGCTGGTCTGAACTGGTCCACCGGCTAAACCATGTCGAGCTGGGAGCTGGTCTGAACTGGTCAACCGGCTAAACCATGTCGAGCTGGGAGCTGGTCTGAACTGGTCCACCAGCTAAACCATGTTGAGCTGGGAGCTGGTCTGAACTGGTCAACCAGCTAAACCATGTTGAGCTGGGAGCTGTTCTGAACTGGTCAACCAGCTAAACCATGTCGAGCTGGTCTGAACTGGTCCACCAGCTCCCAGCTGTTTTAAATGTAAACTGTTTTTTTCAGCAAGGTAGCGCACGAGGTTGACAACAAACGAAACATTTTGAAATTCCTTTGGAATTTTGTTCAATGTGGACCACTGTGTTTTAGAATATCTGCTGACAGCTCCTGTGGATTCAACAATTCAGAACTTTATCAGGCACTCAGAAGGAGGATCCAAAAAACGAGATCACAACGTAAGATCTTTCGTTAGCAAAGTCTTTATTTTTTATACAGGTTGAACAAGCGAAGGTCAGAAGCCGACAAACAGATACAGCAGGGATAAGGCAGTTCGTAATGGATAGTAAATGGTTGGCATTTATATAGCGCCTTTATCCAAAGCGCTGCACAATTCATGCTTCTCATTCACCCATTCACACACTGACGGCGATTGGCTGCCATGCAAGGCACCAACCAGCTCGTCAGGAGCATTTCAGGGTTAGGTGTCTTGCTCAGGCACACTTCGACACAGCCTGGGTGGGGGATCAAACCGGCAACCCTCCGACTGCCAGACGACTGCTCTTACTGCCTGAGCCATGTCGCCCCGTAGCCATGTCGCCCCGTAGCCATGTCGCCCCGTAGTCCAGGCAATAGGTCATATCTCCAGCAAACAGATATATCAATGGTAATCCAAAGAATAGTAGCGGTCACAAGCGAGGGGTCGAAAACAAACAAGCTAATCTGACAAAAACACAAAAGTCGAAAAACAGAAATGGGTCGAGAAACTACGGGTCAGAATCAGATAGACGGAATGAGCTAAACTCGGAGGTCAGGGGCGAAACAGGTCGTAACGGGTATCAATCAGAAAACGCTGGAGAGTATGGCATAAACACTTAACGATCCGGCAACTAACTGCGCGAATAGAGGGGTTATTATACACAGGTAACGAGAGGGAATGGCAATCAGGAGGGGAAACAATCAGGAAGTGAAACAGGTGAAACGAATGAATGAAGTGAAACAAACTGACAGGGTAGCTACGGAGGTAACAAAAACACGGAAACGCTAATGACATAGACAGAAAACATACAGGCAACAAACATGAAACCTAACAAACCTAAGTTTTTAGTTAAAGTTAAAGAAGAGATGGATCTGCTCAAGTAACTTATAAAGTGTTGTCACTGAAGCATGGTAGTTTACATGTTGATTTTCTTATCTGTATTTTGAAAGAGGTTAGTATAAAACAACATATTTATCTTTTTTGGGCCAACATTTTGTGTGTGCGCACAGTCTGAGGCTTAACTGTGTTCAGGTGTGCAGGATGTTTTTCATGTGCACAAACAGCAACCAAATACAGGTCTGAGAGTTCATTATTTGAATAAAACAGCAGGTCAGCGATAAACACGGAAAGCAAACACCTTGTTTTTCCACACGGCTCAGTTCAGCCTCAGGTTATTTTTTCCCTCGCCACATCCTGGTGAGAATGACCTGGCCTGAGAAAGTGAAAAATAAAAACCTGCAGATGTTCCCTCATATTCACACGCTAAACTTAAAAAAATGCTTGATTGTTGCTCACTGTCTTGTGCTGTTCACATGCAAGCAGTCTCATTAATCTTCACAAAATTAATAATAATTTTCATACTTTTTGGCACAATATGCTAAAGTAAATAGAGTAAAGGCTTGTAGACTAGGTAACTCTGTGATTGATCTGAACTTGTGTGAGTGAATGAATCTGTGTGGGAATGGATGACAGAGTCTGCATGAGTGAGTGAGTGACACTGACTTATAATAACACTTTATAATTAGCTTTGTTAACCAGTTTGTTAATTGCAACATTTCATTTCTTGTATATCACTTTGAATGTCCAGGGTGAGCTGAAAAGGCTTGGGCTGCAGTTAAAACAAAAAAGCTGAATTACCCAATGGCCGAACACTATGAGTGGGGCATGGGAGTCTATCCTGTTTGAAGGTTTTGGCTCCTGACATTACAGTGGGCTCCAGAATTATTGGCACCCATGACTTTGGCTGATAAAACATCCCTCAAAATCCACACAGAAATGGTTCCGTGACAGCAAATGATAAGTTCTGTATTGACTATTTCAGGTGCCAGACCTCAATCCAATCGAAAACCTGAAGAGGGCAGTTGATAATAGTAAACACAAGAATGTGAAGAATCTTGCATAGAGAAATGATCCGAAATCTCTACAAATGTGTTCTTTTAGATGCTTATCCTAAAGGAAAGGACTCTGTGCTGTTATCTTTGCCAGAGGTGGATGCACCAGGTAATAAACCAGGGGTGCCAATAATTATGGAACCTTGATTTTGGTTAAATCTATTTTCTAGTAAATGAATGTTTGATTTTGGTTGGTTCCATTGAAACATTAATAGAGTACAGTATTTTTCACGTGTTTAGCATTTTGAGTTTATCTCAGTAATATTGTTTCTTTTTGTGCATTTTGAGTCAGGGGTGTCAATAATTATGGGGTTAATTTTATACAAAGGCATATACAGGGTTGGGACAGGGTGAAAAACTCCTTCAAAGAGAGACTTATTGGAATGTAACACTGAATGCCACCACTTGCCCTGGTCTAAATGATTAAATGGACTATTTGACATTTCTTTAATTTATGGTCTCTCTGTCTGTATGATATACTCTGTTGCTGCTGATATAGCTCCTCATTGTATGTTATTTATCTGTCTTTTAGTATGTGGGACTGTGCTCCCTCTATTGCTTCTAGTGTGCTTAGTTTTACTAGTTAGACATGTGTGGATCAGTTGATCAGGATTAAGGTAGAACATGTGGCCAAATATGCCATGTTCTACCTATTGTTTTTATGACCCTGATGAAGTCCTATTGCCAGCGACAGTGCCTTGGTTTTTCTTCCTTGGTGCTGCACTTTGAGTGAATGTACTTTTTTGAGGTGGCTTTGTCAGTTGGAATGTTGCTGTCGTTCTGTACAGTACTGTACTGTATATCCAAGCTGCACTTCTTTCACTTGCTTGATTATCATAATAAGTGTTGCTCCCAAAAATCATGACAGAAACCCTGCATCCAGTGAAATGTTTTGCATCTTAATATCCCTGATGTTTACAGTTCTACACATTTTCTTATCAGGAAAGAAATAAGCATAATTGGCTCTTGACAAAACTAGACAAACAACTGGGCATTTAAAAATAGTAAGATGAATTACAGTGTTGCTCACAGAGAACAGAATGTGTTTACTTTGTTATTTTCTCTCCTGCCTCCAGCCATTTTAGATAACCTCAACTGCATTGCCTGCTCTGTAAAATTCCTTTCACAAATTTGGGTTCATCACAAATCATGTTTTTATCCTACACAATCTGGTCAAGTGGAAAATGGATGCTGTTTAAGCAAATTATATATATCTGTTCTGAAACAGTCGTAAGTACTTCTTCACCAAACCCGCTGGCCACCAGTAGAAAACAGAGAGAAATTATCTGAAATTTACATTTGCATTTTCAAATAAAACCTTATTAAAATGGAAGAGGTAAGGCATCATGTTTAAAGTTTAAAAAGTCTTCATGGGAAGAGGACCCAGATGGTGATTTCAGAGTAAGGAGGGATACAAGACGCGATGACAACGCATGAGTCATCATTTCTCTCGGTCATCCTGCACTTTCACCGGCGCGGAGAGAAATTGCCATGCCCGGGCGGTCATGTGAACGCAGGGTCATCCGTGACAGCACGGACGGACCGGCCTGCAGTGCTGCTGTTGTCATGGCAATAGTTGCCATTTTATACAGAGCAGAATCTTTGTACCACTTAGGCCTGACACGCAAAGGGATGGAATACACTCTGTCACCCGCCATTACGGGGGCACGGAGACCCCGTCCTCGGTCCTCCGGGCCCGGAGGGGATGTGGAGCATGCAGTCTGGAGACAAACAAGCCATTCAAAAGCCTGGACGGGGGCAAAGGAAAGAAAACAACTTGTCATAATTCATCTGGCATTTCCAGATTTTTTGTGACTTTCTTTACAATGAATTTTTTTAATAGTCAGTTGAGCTGGGGTAAAGTATCTACTCTGAAATAACACCAAATTGTTAAATAAGAGCTCTGGGTAAAACAACTTGCACATGTAATCATTATTGACATCCATAGCCTATGTACATTACATTACTGCCACTCAGCAGACAATTTTTTTCCCACCATCCATTTCATACAGTAGGTTAGCTGTATTGCATAAGCGCAATGCCCTATCTGGCAGTCAAACCTGCACACTTAAGGTTATAGGCTAACATGCACTGAGAGGTTCACACAGCTGTTTTTTTCTGTTTGACATGAAGCCGTGGAAAGTATTTTATTTTCTCATTTTCCTTTTCACCTTTGATATAGCGAAACGTATAGAAGGTTAGAATATTAAGCAAGGTCAGAGAATGGGGGCTGCACAGAATGAAAATGTATTATTTATTAATTTAGCAGGTGTTCGTGTCCAGGGCGATCGCTGAAGCATGATACTCAGGAGCGTCAGAGTGGACAGCACGTCCTGAGAATATATGATCACCAAGGGCTTGTGCGGAGAATACGGATCAAGTCATTTAGGAACAGTAACACATTACGCTAAACAGTGGTGGACGGTGAGCTGAAAATGTAGTGGGCCAGAAAACTTCCCCTAAAACTGATTATTGGCCTCGACCTGTTTGCCGTACTTTTCCCTCCTTATGAATGCAATAATTAATTCGCAAAATTACTCAATACCATCAGATATACTGTACAGTAGCCGGCTCTTCTCAATATAAAAAATCATATTCATATTCAAGTATCGTTTCTGAATACTCAAGAAAAACTGGCAGATCCACAGGCTATGTGCTCTATTTTCCGGAAATCAATGTTGCACGCTGTATGGGCACAGTGAATGTCACAGGGAATTGGTGCACTGGGTGTGGCTACTGAACATTTGTGACCAGAGGTGAGAAGTGTCAAGCGTGCGGCACGTGGGCTGGATTATGCTAAATATATGATCAGATCAATCAATTCTTAGCCAATTTGAATTATGAATTACCTATTTTCCCCTATGAAGAACCGTGCTGAACTCTTCTCTCAGTATGAAAATTTGAAATATTCTTTCTTTTTGTTTTTTTGGAGAATAAGAACGCAGTGCCAAGCTAGCTTTGGTGACCTCCCGAACACATCATCAACCCCACTGCTTTCACACAAAGCCAAGGGTAGAATCTGGGCGTCAAACGGATGCTTCCTGCCCGAACAGCACTGCGCCCGTGACATCTGAAAGCGGTCTGAGCCGCGATGTGGGGATGGTGGGAGTGTGATGTTTACTGCAGAGCAGGGGAAGGGACACAGCCAATCCGTCACGGCAGTGACAGGAATGAGAAAACTAACGTGTGCCAGACAGAGAAAAGAAAATGGCAAGAGAGGAGAGAAGGAGAAAAAATACTGAGTGAAAAAGACGAGGGGGACGGAGATATAAATAAAATATCAGGGTTACGGACAAGCGGGAGGGAAAGCGCCCGCGTCTCCTGTTCAGAAGGACTGAACTTCGGCAGGATGTGCCAGCAGAACTGCTGCTGGAGACCACTACAGAGAGAACTGACAATACAGAGAGGGGGAGAAGCGAGGGAGAGGGAGAGCGAGAAAGAAGAGGGGAGTGTGAAAGACAGAATGAGAAGAGTGGGAGGGACAGAGGGAGACTTAAAATATTTACAGCGTTTGTTTTTTTTTTTTATTTTTTTACTTCTATTTTAAACTACTTGCACCTAATGCTTTGGCAATATTCACTGTATGAATCTCATGCCAATAAAGCATATTGAATTGAACAATTGAGAGGGAGAATGAGAGCGCGAGAGGGAAGAAACTTATTTGCATGAAGGATGCACGGTCACGTAATGTAGCAGCCTATCCGTGAGCAGAGATAAAAGAAGTAGCTTCCAGGATTAAGTGTAAGCTTCATCAACCTATTCTTATAACCGGCAATACAGAAACATATGCCCCATTTATGTGTGCACCATTTATTTATGAAATTGTACAATTTAGAATTTAGTAAGAGAGAGAGAGAGAGAGAGAGAGAGAGAGATTGCTAATTATATCAAGTCCATAATTAATTGTATATTTTATTAAGAAATCATAATCCGATTATAATCACTGTCACCCGTTATGTTTGTTTTCATGTTATGTGCAATATTTTATGTTTAGCAAATTATTTGCTTTGGCAATCTGATGCATTGTATCATCATGCCAGCAAAATGTGTTTTGAGTAAGAAATGGGGAGAGACTGTGGAGAAAAGACAGATAGAAAAACAAATGAGAGAAGAACAGAAAGTGGGAAGAAAATAAAAGGAGAGAGATGGGAGAAGGAGAGATTGGGGGACAGAGAGAAAGAAATCAGATCAGGAAAATCCCAACAGTGCATTGTGGTTTGACAATATTTCTCAAAGAGATTTCAAGAACAATGAAGCTCATCGAATTGACAGCCATTTTAAAAGGAAGATAAGAACACAGAAGTGAAAAGGGGATGAGGAGAGAGGGGGGTACAGAATAGGAAGAAAAGTGAGAGAAACAGGGAAGGGGGGAGTGAGGGAGGTACAGAAGGGAAAGAGAAATGAAAGCCAGTTGTGGAGGAGATATTGTAGAGAGGGAGCAGAGAAGTGAGAGGTATGTAATAGCTGAGAGAGGTAAGCAGGGAAGGAGAGGCCACTTGCTGGAGGTGGAGTGAGGGCAGGGTCACAGTAAACAGTTTTGCTACCTGCTCCTGTACACAACTCATCTATCTTCCATCTGTTCCATCTTCCACACAACAAAAAGACAGTCTCTCAAATCACAAATATTCTCATGAGAGAATTCACACACACACAAATGAAGTGACGCTTTGAGGACAGCCAGAATGTGCTAATATTATTACATATCCTGGCATGCACACAATGAAGAACGTTGACACGTACACACTCACATGCACAAGGAAGTGATGATGGAGCATGAATGAAAAGTGATAAAATGACACACACACGTGAACACACGCACTCACACACACAAACACACACACACGGGAACACACACGTACTCACACAAACACACGCATGAACACACACACACACACGTGAACACACACACTCACACACACACACACACACACACACACACACACACCCTGGGAGGAAACGGAATAGTCATACAATCCCCAGTGCAGCAGGACTGAACGAGTGTGAGAGTCCTCTCAGGCCTGGGGCTGTTTACGCTGAGAAAGGTCTGCTACAGCAGGGCTATCAGGGTCGTTGCCCGGCCAACATCCCCAGCGGCCAGGGCCCGGTTCTCCCTGTCACTTAGAGGCCACAGCAGGGGCTGCGGTCCATTAAAGCCCCTTTCTGATCCAATAAGCCAGGTCGAGTCCCGGTCTTGTACCCCTGACCGTCTCCACCATGCAGGGAAGAGAGGAGATAGATGGATAGTGTTTTGAATCAAAATAGTTTGCTCACGACTTACTATCGTACCAGAGCCAACACAACTTCGCCGTGGGTGCATTTATCCATAGCCCAAATGCAAATAAAGACAAGACAACAAAACAAAGCAGCCCTAGCCAAGAGGCGGGGCGAAAGAGAGCAGGCCATAGACAGTTCCATAGGTCGTGAGCATGCAGGCTATGTAAGCAGGCTCCATTGGTTTTTCTATTCAATGTAAAATCGAAACATAAAACACAGTTAAAGAGGGTAAAAATATACTGCTAGGGGGAAAAAATGTTTCAGCAGGTGTTAATCTCAGTTAACCTCAGCCAGATGTAATTTCTTTGGAGCTTGAAACATGCAGAATGACAAAAACCTCCTCAGAGGCAAATTCAACAAAAAAATCATATGGAAACAATTGAAGGCTTATGTAATGAATCACAGAAAATTCTCAAGTCTCGAATGAATTCAGTAGAGTACGAGTCTAATAACGTACATTGATCATTATGCCAAGCTTCCTGTTAAAACCAGGGCTGCTGCTACAGCGCTTTTTGCTGTTTCCAAAATAGATTTCATTAGGTCAATAAAATGACTGATTTCTGATAATAAGCAATGAGAGAGGAGGTTTTAATATTTTCTCCTCTTGCTTGGCAGTAAAGCACTGCACTGGTATTATGACTCTGACCCAGAGAAGGGGTGGGGGCTGTGTTATGAGGTTAATGGACTCTACCACGGTAAGGTTTATCATGTTAGAGGTTGTGGGCGAAGGAATCGTCACCTCCCACGGTGCGGCTGCTTCAAACTGAATGAAAACTTTGACCCATCGGCCGATGTGAAATTACAGCTCAGAACTTAATGGGTTCTGAGAGAGGCCAGCCCCTGGGCTACCCACACATTCGCAATAAGAGGGACAGGGGGGTAGGAAGGGGGGCAGGTAAGGTCAGGGTTGAACTCGGATCCAGGGGCACCCCAACCCCCCCCCAAACTCACCTTTTGGTATCCTAGAGTAGGGTTTGGGATGGTGGTTTGGGACTCGCTGATGGGTAATGGGAGGGGATGAGGTGGGCCACAAGATGCGCATGAAACAAAATTGACCACATTTATTGTGATTAAACATCACCAAACGCTTCCCATGGACATTCTCACCAAGCAGTTTAAACACTGCACTTTGTACATGCACGACTCGACTATAGTTACAGTGCACATTGGGCGGCCTGTAGTGTAGTGGTTAAGGTGCATGACTGGGACCCACAAGGTCGGTGGTTCGATCCCCGGTGTGGCCGCAAGAAGGTCCACACAGCTGTTGGGCCCTTGAGCAAGGCCCTTAACCCTGCATTGCTCCAGGGGAGGTTTGTCTGCTGCTTAGTCCAATCAACTGTACATTGCTCTGGATAAGAGCGTCTGCCAAATGCCATTAATGTAATGTAATGCACATGCAGTTCTTTTGACATGCGTTTAAGAAACATTCTAGGTTTGTGTTTGTGGCAGGTGGGGCTCAGTTTGCGGGAAGGAGGCAGGGCAATCCGAGGACCACGCCTACTGGTTAAGTAGGCACATGCCTGGACTACCTGACAAATTAGTACAGGCTGTTAAATGTGTGCTCTCTCCCACAGTAGGTGTCTTGAGACCGGGGGAACCATGGACGGGCGAGCTGTGGTATGAGAGAGACGGGGCTGAAAGGGACAGAGCGGACAAGTGACAAAGCAAATGCTACAAAGAGAAAACTACAGTTTATTTGCTTGTATTATTTGAGTTTGTTGTTGTTTGTTTGACACTGATCCTGTGAGGGTGACAGGCGAAGACTTCTTTCACCATCGCTCTCTCTCTCCCTTCCCCGCTCCCGTGACATAAATAAAACACAGGTGAAAGCGACAATCTCGCTACCTCCCTGTGTCCATCTCCTCCGCCCGCCCAGGGGTGTGTCACAGCCTGTGGCAGGGCTGAAACGTCTAAGCTGAGGAAGGTAGTCAGCAAAAATGAATTTGGTCATTAAGTGACTCACGGTATTAGAAAGCTTGTGATTCGTCGTCCTAGGGGGATGACCAATGGGTTCTGCCACCCTTCCCTCTTCATTTCACACGAAATCCTCTTGGATAGTGTATGACTCTAAACCGGTACAGGTGTAACTGCCTCAAGCCCAATCCCCCATTTGGAGCAAGGCCTGCAGTCGCCTGGAGGGCAGCTCACAGGGCCTGTGCTTAACACTCGCCATTTTCCTGGCTAACGAAAGCAAAGCACTACATGTACCACCACTCTGTGCTGAACCGACGCTAACCTCGCAAGGGCGGTTGAGTCATTGCCCTGATACAATCTGATAAACATTCCTAAATAAATGATAATGTCATAGCCCTTCCGTGATTACATAAATTAAACGGTTTAGTTAAGCACCAGTTAAAAATAAAGAAAAACACATTAGAGATGGAATGCTGCAGGACTACGTCCCCTCCCCTCCCCTGCTGGTGATGTCATTGGTCCTCCAGGTTGAGATTCCTACTCCCCTCTGCTCCACAAGAGCTGTGTAATAATGAGCTCGTTTTTCCGAGTTTGAGGTTCCCAGTCAAGACTCCAACAAGCATTCTCCAACAAGAAGTGACACCAGCTGCAATTTGCTTCAAGACGTTTCCTCCAGTTTAATGAAAAGCAGAGCAACGGATAAACTCTGCTGCTGCTGTGGATAGGGCTTGTTACCATGGAGTTCCGCTAGCGAGACCCGAACAGCTGTTCTTCAAGACCAAAGGGTCTGTCGCACTGGAGTCTGTGCCTTTAATTTAAAGCAGCCTGGCTCTAATGGGCTCCTCCATAGCCACTTGTCTACTTCACCTGAGGTCAGCTCGTATTTACTGAGGGAAGCATGAAGGTTCCCGACAAGTGGAGGGGAATCTGGAATCCACATGTGCCAGGACTGTAATCTTTCAGCTCCCGGAGTTAATGCTGGACAAAGTTAACCTACCTCAGCAGTCCTCAGCAAAATAAGAAAAATAATATTTTTGAAAGTTTTGGAACCCCTGGAGACTGGAGACAGGGGGATTTGTATGTAATTGGCTGCTTTTGCTGACATTGAGTTTAGGCAAAAGGTTCTTTGAGGCAGCTCTAAGAGGGAATGCCACCAAGTTGGTGTTTGTGCTTTACTTATCTAATACTGTCCCTGAGGGTAATGGTCAAGGATTAGGCCTGGGAAGATTTTCAGGGAAGAATAACATTAGACCTTATCAACTGCGCAAGCAAATACACATAATAATTGAAAGTACACTGGTATCTGCTAACGTTTCGGTGCGTCTTGTCAAATTGTTTGCTTTGTTGAATCTAAATGAAAATAAGTTAGTATCACCGCTGCAGGATGCAAACTTAAACCATACACGGAGTGTGATTTTAAGCACAAGGGGTCACAGCGAACTGGGGGGTTAGATTGGGGGAGGTATTGCAATAGTGAACTGGGGAGAGTGCTGGGATTTGGGTTGTGGAAATGCTGAGCTGGTTCAGGCCTGAGATTGTATTATGGGAGAAGGCGGTTTTGTGGACCATGTGGGGGCATTGCCTCTCCATCAGTTGCTAGTGAATCTCCTTTAATGCAAAGCAATTGTTTCTTATTTTACTAAATAAATGACACAGTAACATTGCATGTGTCTGTCAGGGCTTAGTAAAACCTCTTTTACTCACAGCTCAATAACCTCACAGCTTCCTAAGATTTCTTGTAGCCCGCTAACAGTCTTGCTATTCTTTCATTTGGAACTTTGTCTAGTTCAGAAATATTCTTAGGTCTTCTGGCATGCTCCGCATGTTTCAGATCTCTCCACAGATTTTCAAGAATATTGAAGTCTGTCGACTGTGCAGGCCATTCCAAAACCGTAATCTTTTGTTCTTTTTTCAGTCGTTTATGGTTTATTTTGTGGTATGTTTTGGATCATTGTCTTGTTGAAATATCCAAATGGAAGCACTTCAATTTCTTCACAGACTCTGGGGATTTGATGATATTTGGATGAATTCATTCTTCCTTCCACCTGCACAATATTTCCTAAGCCATTGATTGCCACACAACCCAAAGCATAATAGAGCCACCCCCATTCTTAACAGTTGGCAAGGCATTCTGTTCTTCAAATGTTTCCTCTGTTTATCTCCAAATCCATTTTTGGTGGTTGTCTCCAAAGAGTTAATTTTTTTTTTGTTTCAACAAACCACAGTACTTGGTTCCATAAAATCTCTGGCTTATCTGAGTGTTTTGTTTCAAAAGTCAGGCGTCTACTTTTCTGAGGAGATCACAGGAAAGGCTTCATTCAGACAACTCTTCCATGCAGATTTTTGTGTAAGCATCACTGCACGGTGGACCAGTACACCACAAGTCTACTGTCATTATTCCTTCCTGCAGGATTGTTGCAGTGTGTGGCATGGACACAGTTTGCAGGAAGAAAGCAGGGCAATCAGAGGACCATGCCTACTGGACAACTACGTTGTGAATTAGTCCAGGCTTTTAAATGTGTGCTCTTTCCGCAGTAGGTGGCTGAGGCCAGGGGACCATCACATCGCTGCAGGAGAGAGAGGGCTATTCGTAAAAACGGGAAATGCTACGGCGCTGTAAAAACTACTGTTTGGTTTGATTTGGTTTATTATTACCCAGATCCTGTGAGGGTGACAGGCAAAGACTTTTTGTTCATTTTTAGTTTGCTCTCGCTCTCTCTCTTTCTCCCTTCCCCGCTCCGCATTCTGAAATAAAACGCCGGTGCAATTCGGACATTCCATACCTCCTGCCAGTCTGTTCTCTCTGGGGTGTCACACAGTGATACATGAGTTTGATAAGACACATCTTTAAGAGCTGAATATGTTTATAGCAAATTTAGCTTTTTTTGTAATAAACGGATTCATCTCACCACATGGATTCTGATAGATACCAAGGATGCTGAAGGCCTATTAGGAAAACGTACCTTCAGGCAAGAGGACATGCATCTTAATGTATAGCAATAATATCATCCAATGGATGCTACTATTTGAAAAAGCAGTTTATTTATGCTTTTGGTAAGCAAGTGTAAGCGCGCATCATCAATAAAAAGGAGGAAAAATGAAGGGAGTGAGAGAATAGAACAGAATAAATGGAACAAACAAAAAATGGCAGATTGAAACCGAGTCATTTGGTGCAGTCGATGCTCTGAAAACACTGGGAGGCTGACAGCCAATTATAAGACAAATGTTTCATTTCACAGAGGGATACTGCATCCATGGGGAGCTCCTGCCTCTCTCTCTCTCTCTCTCTCTCTCTCTCTCACACATACTCTCACTCCCTCTCTGGGCCCCTCCGTCTCTCTCCATCCTTCTCTTTAGTTCTCCCTCTCCCTTCTCCATCTTTTTCAATCCTTCCTTCCCCCATTCCCAATTAAACATCTCAAAGCAACAGTGAAACTTCAGGAAATCTGAAAAAGTCACATCAGAAATGTAGGGGATATTCTTCAAATCTGCAAATATGTGAATACCAGGTATCGCTCCTGCAACCCAGGGCTCACAGTAGTAACCCTTTTGGACACCATACACAAAGCATTACTTTTTAAAAATCTCTTTCAGGTTTAGTCATAAGCCAGGCCCTGTCAGGTTCTCACGGACTGTCACAGGTGCTGAACAACCGAGATCTATTCATAAAAAAGTTCCTGAACTGAGGGAAAATTCTTTAATGTTCTTTTGTCCCTAATGCGATTAAAGAGTAGTGGAGTTTCAGGGGCAATAGGGGTGGGGGGCTGAAACGAACTGGAAAATTGGAAAGTTTATTAATGGCCTCTGAGGTAACGCTATGGGGCTTCTATGGTAGATCTGACCCATAATTCCAGTTCAGTGGAGCACAGTCCTTTGCCCATGTGACCTGACCATCAACTACAGCATGGTCTAGACATCTTACCTCCCGAGTGAAGCCACTTATTCTGTAATTCTGCTGCTGTTTTAGAACATTTCTATTTTCAGTACTGCTACTGCCTGTAGCATATGATGTCCCAGTATGTTATTGTTGAGTGAAAAATAGATCTGGGGAAATGAAACATCCCTCTCCACTGATCATAGGCCTTGACCGATTTTCTTATTTTTCTTATTTTCTTAACCATACAACAATTAATTAGCCAAATACTGAATTGCTTTAGACATAGCCAGTTGTTCTCAATTACACTATTTACACCATTCGTTATCTACACCCATATTTAGAGAATATTCATGGCACATGTGATGCACAGATATTGTCATTTAAATTATCTTGAAGCACATGTTATTGCGGGTTTTGACGAAAGCTAATGTGGGATTCAGCAGAGTTATGTTTTTCATTAAGCCAATACTTAATGAATACTGAATGAATATTGAATATTTATAAAGTTGAAGTTCTAATTTAATCTCCGTAAAATGATGTGTAGAATGATGTGTTTACCTGCCAGTGGATTGCTGGCACACTTGATTAGTTTAAAGGGAAGTTGCCTATTTTTTCAGCTCAACAACCACTGAACAAAATCATCCTTGAAATTAACAAGATGTTCCAATACGTGTCGAGATAGTAAATTATTAAATTAAATATTGGTACTGAATGAATCATGGGTTCTAAATAAAATATAGAAATATATTATCAAATATCAAAACATTACTGCCACTTTGGTCTCAGTGAGATGTATCCAAATATAATCAATAAACAAAAATGTCAAAAATATTAGCATATTTTGCATTATGTCTGGAGTGCTATGAAATATGTCAAACAACACTTATTATTCAATGTATTACATTGTATTTTAATGATTATAATACATTTTAATTGCATAAGGAGTAGTTTGCTACACGTTTAGTTATAAACACGTCCACACTCCAGTCCTCATTACACTAATTAGGGTGCAGAGCACACAATGAGAGGCAGGCTGAGGCAGCAGCAGACGACGAGGAGGCCTGCTGCTTTATTATCATTACCGTGCCTGTTATTATTTTATTCATGTGCTGCTATCTGTTCACTGTCTCCCTCTGAGCCCAGTACGTTTCACTGTCAAACTGTGATTCTCCGATAAACCCTCCCTCTGCCCCGACTGCCCCAACTGCAAATATTCACTGCAAATACTATTCATGTTGTTGCTTAAAAAATTTTTTTTTTAAACCTGCCCAGTGTAAGCAAATTATGTTATTTTCCTGTAATCTGAACGGTTCTGGCAAGTGTTATCAAGTTATCATGTTATACTGTATGTCATTGGTTCAGGCAGCTTGGTACGCCAACATGAGCTGGTGATTCATCAGAAGATGTAAATGAACAAATGCACTGGTCTAGTGTAGAGGGCACGTTATATCGGTGTGGAGATTTTCATTAGCCTCAACCCTCTGGGAATTGTGAAAATAAATGTGAGTGAAACCTCAGCCCTTTTGTTCGGGTTTTCAACTGCCAGGTCAAACATTGGAATTTTTAGCAAGGAATTCCTGCAGTGTTAATGAATACATAACTATCAACACACAGTAATTAGCTCAATTCATTCAAAACTGAGGAGATAAAAATGTGCCAAACTACGCAGACATGGATCCATGCTTGATTAATAAAAAACCCCCTATTAATCCCCCACATTTCATTCTCCAAGTGCTCCATCTCCCAACAGAAATAAAATCTGTTTTAATTTCACAGATATTACCTTTTTAAGAAATGCCATTTTAGCAAATATGTAGAAGGATGGAGATAGAGATCTATCTGTGTGGAAATTAAAACACATTTCAAAGGCTTTACCCACTCAGCATATCAGGGTTCTTCTGCTTTCCGAGTTTAAAGCTCAGCTTCTCTCATTGCTTCTCTTCAAGATTGTGAGTGTAAATGAGACACAGAAACTTTGTGTGGTGCGAGGGGTGGGGGTTGGGCTGGTTCTTCTTCTTTAGCTAAGGTATGATATTGCCTCTTCTTAGGTTCTGACCCCATAAAACGATTCAAACTTTTACTTAAATGCACCAAAGGATGTGCCGGGAGGGAAAAAAAGTCATTTTGATCTGGCTTTTGAAGTGTGAGGGGCTAACATTTGAATTTGAATAGGTGAAGTTCTAATTCAGCTCTATCGACGCTTTTGTGTGGGTCGATTGAACTTCAGAGTAATTAAAAGTGCTATGGACCATCAGGCACAGCAGCAGAGAATATGCGAACACAAAGATCTGTCCAAAAGCAGATGACCAACACTGCTGCAGCAGAGATTAGAGCAAATTCATTCAACAGAACTCATTTATTTTTGCTTCCCCCCCACTATCGAATACACATACAGTACATGGAATCATGACAGCTGTGTGGAGAGGTGTGTTTGTGCTGTGTGTGTGTGTGTGTGTGTGTATATATACATGTGTGCATGCGTGTAAGCATGTTTTTGTGTGTGCGTGAGTGTGTATGTTTGTGCAGAAGGAAAAGTATCTGTGACGCATTCCCAGTCCCACATCCAAAGACAAAAAAGATATAATAATAATAATAATAATAATAATAATAATAATAATAATAATAATAATAATAATAAAAGCAATACTATAGCTTAAAATACACAATTCAATAAGCAGATGAAATGCAAAAACCCACCATATTTCAGTATATTACATGTGTCCAAAGAGATGGGAACATATTTTACATACAGTACACAGCACTAACATTATTTCCCATTACAATATAATCACAAGCATTCAAGGCCAGAAAATGCTGTTGTGGTGCTCCCTGAACCAAGCACACATTTACCCAGAGCAAGAAGAATTCAATCAACTCAGCTGTGTTTAAATCTCACTGGGAAACCTTTTTAGATTTGGTTATCTCTCACATAATGAGATTCATGCGCACCCACACACACCCACACACACCTCTCCCCCTGCATGTACGCACACACACACACACACACACACACAGACACACACATCTCTCCCCCTGTACAGACGCACACACACACACCCACACACACACACACAGTGGGTTTGTGTGGTCTCAATATTAGATTGTACCACTGAGTCTAGCACAAATAATTGGTTTATGGCATTAACCCTCCGGGGTCAGGTGCAGTAGTAAATGGTGATTCGAGGATGGAGCCTGATACTCACATTGATTCAGCCCTGTTCCCCTGGTGCATTGTGCTGCTATCTCAGCCTCCTTATGACCGTCCTGAGTCTGCTCCAGTCTGCTATAATTCAGAAATGTTGAAGCAATTTCGACTTCCCGGGGGGTCTCCCTTCCCAGTACTAATCAAGCTTACAGCTGCAGTGCTTCAAAAGCATGGCATGATACGGGGGTAGTGTAGAAATAACAATGATAGCATTGATAATGGCGATGATGATGATGATGATGGTAGTGGTGATGAGGATGATGATAATGATGATGATGATTATGTTGATTACTCCTGATCACCAGATCACAGATGTGACTCATCGGTGACTCAGAGAAAATGCAAAAGGGGTAGTCAGTCAAGTAAACTATTAGTAAACTATGAGTAAACTATTCAAGGACAAACTTTAAGGCTTTCCTTTGTCACAATATAAGAGGTGGTCAGAACAAGAGTATGCAGTAAACTTCACCTAAACATTTTTTACACTTTCATTTCATGATGCCTAACGAGGCTGTGGAGCAATCTAAGCCTTGCTTTTGTGTCTAAACATGTTGCTAAGGACAAGGGGCCACATTCAGGTTTTGTTAGTGAGAATTCTTCCAAAGAGAGAAATTGATCTGCAATTGGACTGAAAAAAGATATTCACAAAAAACTAAAACTCTATAATTATAATTACATATATGAGCTAATTATTAACCGACTGCCAGTTGCTCATTATCATTCTCACTGTCGACTAAATATTCAACTTGTATGACCAGAACTGAAGTTTAGCAGCAGCTGAGGTCAAATTAACCTGAGAAGCAAATCATTTTTATGTGTATAATATTCTTAGGTCTCACCAGCAATTTTTATTCCTTGTTTTCCATTATGTGGTCCCTTCTATGCCTAACCGACCCCATAATATGGCTCCTCAGGTGTGCCAGCATGACTCCCCATCCTGCTCTCTCTCAAACTGGCCAGTCCAATAATCTGCCCAGTTTAGCTGGCTTTTAAAAGTCCTCATTTCATCTACATTTTGGAGAGGAATGGCTGCCATTCATGCCCACAGTGGGTCCTGTGTAGCTGTGGAGGCGGACATACTTTGCCACAGCACTTCGAAATCCAGGAAAGATGCTACATAAATGCAATCATCATCTTCACCATGATCAATATCATCATCACATAAGTACGCATGGCTTTTATTCACGGACAATGTCTGATCTTCAGAACATCCATACCCATAGCATTGGTAGTGTTGCAGAATGTCTAAGGAAAAAGGCTCTGGATGTAGCCTCAAACAGGCAAAATCAACCTCTCTCTGTCTAGAACAATGCAAACACAGACCTGGGGACATTATCACTAATTCATTGATCTCTCTGAAGAAAGCAATTGTACCTGTGCTTTTCTTATTACTGTCCAGAAGTAGGTATGCTTTCAACTTTCTATTGATAATCACAGTAGTGCAGATAATTCAGATCAGTTCAAATGTTTGTTTGGTTTCTTTTGCCATGTCTAGCACCGCCTTTTAATAAATAGATGACATACTGTATTTGTTATTGCTGAACATGATTGCACTTAAAGTTGAGATCCACAGCGGACATCATCCTGGCGCACAAGTCGGATGCCTTTGGAAACTCGAAACTTTGCCCGGTTTGGGATCCCTGTGCGACCGCTTGGTGTGGATGTGAATGTGATCACGTTCTGCGATTGGAGAAGATGGCTTCCCTTCTGCACTGCTGCCCGGGCTGGTGGTGTTCCTGGCTGTTATTTCGGGGGTTGGTAATAAAGCCGTATTATGCGCTGTGCCCTGGTAAAGGCCCTGCCTGTGTGAACCGATGCAGGCATGGAGTCAGAAACAGTTTTTCCGGTTCAATTTCAGCCTGTATCTCCTACATCTGCTGACTCGGGGCAAACCGCACTGGGAGAGATTGCCGCCACTGAATTTTGCTCATGGCAGCAGGTATTAAAAAGAAATGAATAAAATGGGGAATAAACAAGAAATTTGCTTTTAGAATATGAGAAAATGTCACATTTATCATGTTTACGAGTCAATGCCACCTGCGCGTGTCTTCTTTTATTGCATTTATTTGCAAAAAAAAAGAGAAAAAAGAAATAATATGCAGTAGTATCTCAAAATGAAGTAGTTTTAAAAATTGTGTGTGTTAATGTATTTGCGAATGAGGCACTAATGCGTTTATGTGTGATACATGCAGCACATTTTGGCATGCATTGAAATATATGACTTGTCACTTTGTATTTCCCATTTGGAGATACAGTAACCAGTATATTACATACTGGAGAGTGGATAGTGCTGTAAGAAGCTGTGCGCGGCTACTCAGGAACCACAAATGATTGGCTGTGGTCCTGTAAAGTGCTAAGTTACAGTAGTAGTAATAACAATAATAATAATAAAGCATTTCATTTATACTTTTTTCACATACAAAAACACTTTACAAGAGAACTTTTGCAGTACCCCAGTACCACACATTTTTTAATGGCTGCAAAAGCATAGCAACATTTATAAAAGTCGGCAGGATAAGAAAGTTGAGTTCATTATAATAGTTCATTTTCAGGAGGGCATGATCAATAATTTTGACATTTACAACACCATATTTACAGGGTTTGTTTTTCTTTTTGCTATGAATCAGAACATGACTACCATTTATGAAGTCACTGAGTAAGAGGAGTCGTAAATGTGTGTCGATGTGCATCCTATGAGCTCATCTGTGCGAGTCCCTGAGCATGGTGTCCACTAGAATGGATGATCCCCCTGGAGAGAGGTGGTGTAGCTGAACGCCTAAGGCTCTTATGTGGATCCAGCCCAGTGTCACTTTCAGAAGGTCTCATTCAGAGGTCTCCAGACGGGGCACGTTTGGGACCAGTGCTAAATGCAGGGAGTCTGGGTCAAGTGGACAGCCCAGTTCTGACTGCAGCCAAGTCTCTCCCTTAACCAGCACTCAGCCCTCAAAGTACTGCAATACAGAGAGATAAGGAGTATACAGATACCTACACTCAGTTTCAGCAGATCACTACAGGGGAAAGAGTCACGTACAGTAAAGAATAACACACTATACTGAGACAGGCACACACTCACACACACACACTCACACACACACACACGCACATATATACGCACTCACACAAATGCGCACCCACACTCACACACACACACACACACACACACACGAACACACATAGGTGCACAGATTTAAAAAAATAACGAAAAACACAGCACAAACAGGTGCATTGTGGGGGCGTTCCCTGGAGAGTTAGCAGTGGCTGCCTCTAACTGACTGATCACTTTGCTTTGTGAATTTCCTATCTCAGTATTCCCAACACTAATGGACTCTGGGCCCATTCGCTTCAGATCAGGATGGGTATTTCACATGGAGGAGGGGGTTAATGTATAAATCTGTTTAAGGTTCAGTTAAGGAGCGGCTGCGTCGTGCCTGCAGCATTTTATCAGGCGGTGAAGAGGGGCTATTGTTCGCTGTGCTCAGGAATCGGAAGCTCTGTGGGCCGAGGTGATGGGCAGGCATTCGTCGAACCACCTGCTTCTTTTCTTTGTTCATCTATCTGATTTTTTAAACACGTTTCCTGAGATACCTGCTTTAAAAATGTATTGCCTTTTTTTTTCTGCTCCCAGAGACTTGTGTTGTGTACGTCCTAGCTTACACCTGCCTCACGGGGGCCAATAAAGCCTTTCACCTTTCCCTCTGGCTGTCTGGCTCACCCTGACAACCACAACAGCTGCACAACACAGACAGAAATGCAACCAGACATTTAAGGGCACGACTTTACAAGGACATTCACTTGAGCAAATAAATAATGCAATGTAAGCCCACATTAGCACCTCTCGTCAAAGACCCGTCTACTGTTTGAAAAGTTTTCCTCAAACTTTAAAATTTAAGCACCCTGGCACCCGCCCTGGCTTTGATAGGAACTGCTTGGGTTTGAAGTTAACTTATCGTTCTGGTGAAGTGTCCATCACTGCTTTTTAAATATGTGTGTTCCCCATAGCTTCCCAAGACAGAAGATGAATACTTTATCAGAGTTATGGTTTGTTGCAGTACGTTCTATCGTTCTTTTCAAATGCCATTCATTTTCCCCTCAATCATTTTTTAGAATATCTCCCCCCCCAGATCATTATCATGTTTGCGTATGGATTATCTTAAGACTGATCTGTTCTGTGGGAATGTCCAGTTTACCTTTTTGTTTCTGTGAGTTTTACACTGCTTAATCAGGATTCAGCATTTTGTCAAAAATTGATTTATTCTGAGACTGAGACTAAGACCTGCCCAATTATCTGTTTAGCTCTGCAAGGCTTTACCTGAAGACTTCTCACAAAAACAGAAGTGCCAACCTGGAGGTATTCCGCAAAAAATTACAGTTTCACGTATTATATCCTTGTTTCTTGGTCCCAGATATAATCAAGGAACAGGAATCCCATTCATTTTTGGCACAAACAGGTCCCACAGTTTTTCTTAAAGGTTGCAATAGAATTCCCGGTACGGTATGTCCAGACCCATCAGAACAAAGCAATCAAAGGCTTTATAATTATTGGCAAGTAAAACTAATGGATTTCTCTACTGCCTCTGTTCTCAGGTGGAAGGGGAGGGGGGAAATTGATAGCAGGGCCATATGGACAGCCTTATCTGCAGCAGTAGACACGACAGCACCAGAAACAACCACAAAGACAGGAGAAGCACACATACTGCAGGAGTCAATGACAACCCATCACAAAAACAAACACCCAAGGAAGAATGCATACAAAAATAAAAAACACACAAATAAAAATTATGCTGAAAGCTCCTTCTGAGGCTGCCCAGCTGCAGTTGGACAAAACTAGAAATTTCCACATTTTCAAAGATTTATAGCAAGGTTCTATACTAAGTACTGTGCATTCCATAATGTTCCATAAGACATTTATTGATTTAGCTCAGTACTTCAACATTTTAGATTTGAAATTAAACAATTCGCTTGCGACTAAAGTGCCATCCAACGAGTTTGGAGGCAGTTTGATCCAACTTGAGCAGATGAGATGTTTCTGTAGAGTGCAATCATTCAAGCGAAATCATCAATGAAGACGAGGCAATACCTGGGGCAGCCATACATGCCCAAACTCTAACACCCACACATTTACAGATGAGGGAGTGCTATGGATCATGGGCAGTACCTTTTGACCCGTTTGCTCTCACCATCCACTCTCAATCTTGGTCTCATCTATCCACAGGACCTTATTTCCAGAACAACTCAGCAGGCTCTTTTATGTATGTACTTTCTTAGCAATCTGTTACCTGGCTATCCAGTTTTTGTGGATAACTACTGATTTGCACCTGGCATTGTAGCCTCCGTAGTTCTGTAGAAGGTGTTCATGGACAGTAGCCACTGACACATCCATGTCTGCCTCCTGAAGAGTTTCTTCTGATCTGTCGGACAGGTGTTTTTTTAATCAATATGGTTTGAATTGCTTTTCTTGGCCTACCAGGTTATTTGCGATTACTGAGCTCGCCAGTACTCTTTTTTCTAAATGGCGTTGCAAACAGTTGGTTCTGGTAAGTAGGGTTTTGGCTATGTCTTTGGCTGTTTTCTTTTTCTTATTTATCATAATGGCTTCCTTGACTTTCATTGGAACATTGGCTTTGGGCCTCATGTTGACAAATGCCAATAACAGACTTCAATGCCGATCAAAAACTAAGAATCAAGACAAGATACTGAAAGCTCTCTTTTGCTTGCACTAAGAAAGCAAAATGTATTTAATACCCTTTAATAAAGGCTGAGAATCTGCACTTTTACTGCATACGAATTGCTTGATTACAATTAAATTATACTCATGCAATTATCTAATCAGCCAATCGTGTGGCAGCAGTGCAATGCATAAAATCAGGCAGATATTGGTCAGGAGCTTCAGTTCTGATGTTCACATTAACCATCAAAATTGGGAGAAAATGTGATCGCTGATTTTGACCATGCCACGATTGTTGGAGCCAGAATATGTTTGTGTATTTCTGTAACTCCTGATCTCCTGGGATTTTCACGCACAACAGTCTCTAGAAATTGCAGAGAATGGTGCGAAAAACAAAAAAAACGTCTAGTGTGCAGCAGTTCTGTGGGCAGAAACACGTTGTTAATGAGGGAGGTCAGTCGGTCAGATTGACCGAAGCTGACAGGAAGGTGACAGTAACACAAATAACCACACATTACAACAGTGGTATGCAGAAGAGCATCTCTGAACACACAACTCTACGTGGATAGGCTACAGCAGCAGAAAACTTAATAAGTTTAAAAATTATTGGCATTGACTTGCAATAAGTTAATACAATTAACACAATTATTTTGATAGCTGCATGCTTCCCTGCAGGGGGAAATAGAGGCATAAAATGGAGTGGAAGACCTCAATGCCATGAGAGAGAGGCAGCTTCGAATATCAGGTGTAGTCTTGCTGCTATGCCACTGGTGTAATTACATGTGGAATGGCAGCCATTGCAGGCAGGCATGGGCACGTGGATGATGCAAGGGCAACGTAACGGGCCGCCAGACCTCTCAACATGCAGTGCACATGTATGAATACGTGTGTGCAATGTGCACTGTGTGGACATAGCATACTGCATGCGGTAACTGGAACATTCAAGAACATGCACGGCAGGAGCAGAAAAAAAGCCCCTCATAACCTGTGGAACAGCACAAACTCTTAGAGTACCTCTTAAAGAGCGAGATGTTTGGTGTTAAAAATCTACTAAATCAACTCTGGCAGGTTGGACTTTTATTCTGGCAGACAATGTACATCTTGGACCCATCGAAACTCTCCTTCCAGGTTTATCCCGAACATAATATTTAATGGAAAATTTTAAGAGGAAAACCATTGCAAATTCAAATTTCCTGTGAACTGTCATGTAGTTTCCTTTGGAAATGCACAATAAAAAAACCTGCCATAGCCTGATAACTGACCAGAGTGCATGTATGGGTATTGACTGCATCACTCAGACACAGTGGCATTAGAAGACTTTGGGAGAAGGTGGGTGGCTCAGAGTTTTATGACCAATATCGCAGGACTGAAACCCCAGGCAGAGAGTGCGTGGTGGGTGGACAGGGGGGAATGCAGTAATCCAATAACCAAAGCTCACCAAGTGTCAAGCAGCTCTCCTGACTCCAAGACGAGCTCGTTACCACCACCACTGCAGTTAAAGTCAAAATAAATCTCACCCACAAAACAAAGGCAGTAAATAAATCACACGCTCCGACTTTTCTTCCAGCGCTGAGCGAGACTTGAGAGAGCAATTCGCAATTATTGTGCTGCAGTTTAACCCGCCCCCCCCTCCTCTCCACGTGCACACACATCCAGCGGCCGCAGATGCTCGCTGTTGCCTGTGTGTGACAGTGCTAATTATTTGAAAAGGCTGGAAAGGAGGATAATGCCTGACAACCACATGGCTGTGTGTCGGGCTCATCAGAGGGAAAGCACCTGTCTGTCAACAGGTACTTCAGCCCAAATTCAGGAATTCTAACACTGTGGATTTGAAATTATGTGGCACGTTGAGTATGTCACATCTTCACACAGTTGATAAGAAGATGTTTGTTTTTTTGTGGGAGTGTAATTGATTCTTGTCAGCAATGCAGCTGCATCTTAGACACTTGCATTAATGCATTAGTTCAAACTGGTGAATCTTTACACTCTTAATTATTAGACTTGTCAAAAGCATTTATGTTATGGTACTTATGTAAAAGCACTTACGTACTGTATGAGTTCTTAACACATCTCTGTGCATTTATGACAAAATATTAGACCTGGTGTATGGCAGTGTACCTGTAGTTGTGTGTGTGTCGTTTACTCAAATGTACATATTCCTGACCGATTGTTGGACATAGCCATTATAAGGCTGAGAGCATATGAGAACCGTGTAAATGCTGTTTTATCATTTTGTACTCATTCATACTGTACATCTATGCACATTCCAGACACTGGCCATGATGCATGGCGCTGTGTCTGCAGCACATGTTGTGTGTTTTTCCCCGTGAGTGCGCTCCGCCTCGCTCCCACTGTACACTGAGCCCCCTGAGCGCCCAGCGCGGAGCGAGAAGTCCCCAGCTGCGCAGAGCCGGCTCCGCGCTGCACTCCCTGTGGTCCGTTTATCATGGGAGCCAGCGGAAGATGTATCAGCCTGTCCGTAGTAATCACAGGGCACGGTAAAAACAAAACAGAGAGGAAGAAGGGATGATGAAAAATAATGGATGTAGCCCAGCTCTGTAGCCCCTAGGCGACGGAGATCCCCGTGGAGAGACAGCAGTGTGGTGGTACCACACACAATCCTATCCCATTAAAGACCCCGTGCAGTCTCTTTTCCTGGATTTAAAGCCTTCAGTAAGCCTCAAGAAAGAGATGTATGCTCACTTCTTTCAAATTTTTTTAATTAGGAAAATAATAAAAATAACAATTTCATCTGAAGCTATTTCTGTCCCCATATTGCTTAAGAGGGTAAATAATCCCTCTAAACATGAAAAGCACCTAATCAAGAAAATTAACAGCTTGTTAAAATGTCGAGGATTGCAAATGTGGTTGGAAGAAAAACTAGCAAAAACCTGGAAACCACCGCTTGGAGGAATGGCTCATCTTAAATGGTGTACAGGACAGATGTTACAGTAGAGGTGTACAGGACGGATGTTACAGTAGAGGGCATCCCGGGCTGATGCCAGGCCAGATGGCGAAGGGGGCAGAGAGGTTTGTTGAAAGCCACCCTGCCTGTGATGTCTTCCAAGCATCTGGGAGAGTGATAGGGGGGATAAACCTCTCTTGCACCCTCTTCAAGTATCCTCCTGATCAAGACTGAGAAGGCCTACATTACATTACAGTCATTTAGCAGGCTCAAAACCTGTGCTCCCCAAAATGAAGATTCACATCCCTCACAGGGAAGAGATTGTTATTAGTGGGCCTCCCTGGAAAACTGCATGTTTGATTGGAGCCAATCACTGATAGTCTTGAAACCTCCTTCTCATTTATTTCTTTGCCATAATCTTGGTTGTTTGGTTGCCAATTGCAGGAGTCCTTCAGATCCCCTTTCTTTTGGACAAGAGCCCCTGTTCTCTGTCCTATCTCAGGTTCCCAACTGCCCATCCCTATACGCTACCCTGAAAACTTGTGACATGTCCTGGTTCTGGAGATCCAGTCAGGATCCAGCCAGAAACAAGTGCTTTACTGCATGTTAGTTTAGGGAGTACAAGGCCCTGGTAAGCTCATTGGTGCTCGACTTACATTATGTTCTGGGGGCGACATTGGGTCAGGAGGTAAGAACAGTCATTTTGCCATGGGTGTGTGGAAGTATCCCTAAGCATGACACCTAACCCCCAATTGCTCCTGGTTGATGCCTTGTGTGGCAGCCAATCGCCATTGGTGTGTGAGTGTGTGCCTGTGTGTGTGTGTGTGAATGGGTGAATGAGAAGCATTGATTGTACAGCGCTTTGGATAAAGGTGCTATATAAATGCAAACAATTTACCATTCTGTGCCAAAAAACATCTGTCCAAGTAGCCAAGGAAAGTGTCCCACCCTTGACCCTTATTAAGTAGAATTCTGGTAGAATTCCATGGCTGTCTGCCAGATCTCAGTCTCTTCAGACAGTACCACTCCGCTGCTGTTAAAATGGGAAAGGACATTGCCAGGCAGTAGAAGAAAACTGGCACATTTCTCATCCCCCTCAAGGCCTTGCAGTGTCGAGTGGAAGGTATATTTTAAAATAGAGATGCTTCATCGCAGCTAGCATTCAGGACTCACGACTGGAGGATGCTCAGTCTCTGGGGAGATTTTGCCTTCAATGTCCTCCACCCAACTGTCTGGGAGTGGCCTGGAATGGATATATACTGAAGCAATGTAGGTTCAGTGCTTTGCTCAAAGACACAGTGTCCTACAGGACATGATAATCAAACCTGTAATCCTTCAGTTGCAAATCTAATCTACATAAAATGCTATCATTTTATTGTGCCTTTTTCCCGCATTTAACCATAATGTAAATTTTTCCTACAAGTATGATCTTTGAAATACAATGTATTGGAAATGGTAAATGTGCTCTATCTGACAAGGTCATACTTAATAATAACATTGGTACATACATCTAGATAGCTTACAATTGCACATGTGTTATCTATCAAGAATTTTAATTTGAAGAAATTAATTTAAAAAGTTAGATAACGAATATTTGTCATGGACCATAATGCTTTCCACAGGTGATACAGTCCCCTTGCTGCCAGTCAGACTGCTTATCACTCAGTGAAAAGAAAAACACATCTGACAGGCCACACTGGGACATTGCCTGGGATAAGATAAACAGTAACAACAACAACAACAACAACAACAATAATAATAATAATAATAATAATAATAATAATGCCTTGCATTAATATAGTCCTTATCTCTTTCATAAGTGCTTTGGAGTGATGGGGGCGGGGACTCAACCTCACCCACCACCAATGTGTGCCATTTTGTGCTAGAATTTTCACCGTACATCAGCTGAGGTGGAGAGGGGGAGATCCAAGCAGCCGTGGTGAAGAGAACTGAAGAGGTTATAACGAAAAGAAAACACGGTCACAGGGCCATTGTGTGGGCTGACAGAACCAACGCATCGGCTCTCTGAAGTGGCTTGTTCGTAGTGTGGCTCAGCTCCGCGCAGCCGAGAGAGAAATCATTTACACTGAACATGTCTGAGCTCCAGGCACCCCATGTTGAGACAGCAGGCCTCTTGTTGCTTTCGTAGAGGGTGCTCATGGTCAACCTTTGCTTCTGCGTAAACAGCACAGCCACTGTGCTTATACTTGGACATGGGCAGCTGAACTGGTGTTTTGTAGTGCAGCCAATATTGCCAGACGAGAAGAGAGAGTATCTCGTCAAAAACTTTGAGGATTGAGGAAAATACAAGTGCATATGTAGGTGGATGCAGTTATGCTGTCTTACATTGCCAGTTACCCTGGATAAGAGCATCAGCTAAATGAAGTAAATGTAATGTAATCACACAGGCATAGTGTGAGGTTATTTAGTAAAGCTAACATCACAGGAGTACTGTTAAGAACACTGACCTCTGACAATTTTCATTTTCCCAACCGTTTCCAATCATTCGAATGAAGAAAATGGCTCTGAATATTAATGGAATAGTTGTTTCCTGTTGAATAATTATATGGGACATACTGTATGCATTCATTGGTACTGGACCAAAAGTAACAAGCCTGATGCTCAACTTCCAGTTAGGCATCAGTCACAGTCTGTGCTAATGCAATCATTTTTAAAAAGCAGAATTCTCAATGTTAAATCAACCTTCTAGAGTTTACATGAGTCCAACCAGGACCATAGCTGTACAAACTCAATTGGAGTTACTGTAAAAGTAAAAGTACTCTCTCAAGACGAGTTGGATTTTAGTTTGAACATTTTGCTGTGAGCCACCCTAGAGCAACAGACATGTTGTGGATACCGGCACACAAAACAGCGAGTGAAGGGCCAGACTCTGCATGGAAAGACCCGTGGGTGGAGAGAACTGTTTACAGAGTGAACATAATTCACCACTGGTTTTGGCAATTTAAACAATATGTGCTGCATACTGTACTACACCTATCGGAAGATATCAATACTTTTATATAATTGCAAAATGGAGGCCCTAAGTGCCGCCTAACAACGTGTAGTTGAGAGTTCCCCCTATTCCCTCTTATTAGAGCAAAAATTTGAGATTTGAACGGAAACAGGGGCGAGGCGTATGTGTGCTGTGTTCCCTACAGTAAAATGTTTAATGTTCATTTCATACAAGTTCAAGGGGGATGAAATGAAACGTACTCTACGAGAGTAAAATCTACTCTGTTGGAATCGATTTAACTGCGTGCACTGTGTGGTAGAGATCATTCCTGTGGCTCCCCCTGTGGTGCAGTCTGCTTTCTGCTTTTTATGAGAGTTGACAGCCAGAACCTGAGCATTTGTCAGAAGGAGGGCATTGCATCGCCGTTTGGCGTGAGGGAGGGAAGCTCATGTTGAGCACACCTCTCATCTATCTTCCTCTCACTTCCTCGGGCCAGGGGTCCCCAGTCTTCGGCCTGTAGATTCTGTTCTGTTCTGTTGCTTTTTTGTAGATAAACAGCACATTAAAGCAGGTGATTACACGGTTGACTCGCCTCATCTGGTTTCTTAGGCCTGAAATGGGTGCTAATGATTGCAGAGTGAAAACAAAAACTAGCAAGTTCTCCTCTCTGGGACCATAATTATAGTGCCCTGCATTAGGTCTGGGTGAAGCATGTTCAAGGAAACAGGCCTGTGGTCACATGTGTGGATAGATTGCTAATGGTCTCTCTCCCTCAATCATACAATGTAAAGACAAGATAATGTGTTTTGCTTGTCCTGCGCAGTGGTGAAAAAAAGTTAATAAACTGTCAGTGCATAGTGCTTTATTTATTAATAAAGAAAATGGAGCCAGAGGTACTTATTTTTGTCCAGTATCAAATATTTTTTTATTAGAAAAATATTTGCCTTTTCCAAAAATAAAAACAATCTGCCTTATTAATCCTAAACACTTTTTGTGTGGGCTCCTTCCACTGCCATATCCCACACATAGAACAAGCTACACATTTCCCACCCTAAAACGTGCAAAAATAAAAACAAAAAACATACAAAAAAAGTTTGGCCTAATCAAGATCTGCCTTGGAATCGTTTTAGAAAATGTAATTTCTGCAATGGTCATATTAATACATATTTGTGCAGTATATGTACATGTTGAATGTGTAATGTTGTACAATATTGTAATAAAAAAGCTAGCCTATGTAGCCCACAAATCTTCTGAAGGGCTATTTTATAAAGAGTAATACCATTGATGTTCACTGTGCATTTTGCCTCAGATTATGACATAGGCTGCATCCAAAACCGCAAATGCTGGCTTTTTAGGCAGGAAGTCATAGAGTGCTGTCCCATTCCAAGGTATGCAAAGACTGTTGCCTTCTAAGGTGCCTTCATTTGACAGATGTTTATGGCAGCATCAATGTTTCCTTTGCCGGGCAGTATATCCCATAATCCTCTGCGATACTATTTTTTAAAAAGTTTCATACTTCTCTTAAATTAATGGCAGCTGAAAACAGCGCCGAAATTCACAAAGAACTGTGACAGAGCTTGTCCAAAAGTGCACGAACACAGCGAGCTCAATATTTTGTTTCAGTCAGATTTAACAATCTAATCACTTAACACACTGAAATAACATATTTAATGTTTTTAAGCCTCTGTGAGCCTCCGTAAGCTAGCCAGCTAAATTGCTTGTAATTACACATGACGTAATTTGCGTGCTGCCAAGGCACCTCCAAAGTAGCCCTTGAAGGACAGATGACTCATCAGGCAGTGGGGTAACGAGGCAATGAGGCAACTGACTTTGGTTTTGGATGCCCCCCCAGTTTTCTCAGGTGAGTTCGTACATGAATGGCTGGTCAACCAAGAAAATGGTTGAGAAAGTATTAGAGAAATGTCCGAACAGGCAGCAATCCATGTATAACTTTTCCAGATAGGTCATACTCATTAACTGAAACACATAAAAACCACTATCAGACTGCCAAAAATTTTTAAAAAGTTAATATGCTAATATGCAGCGCGGTGATATTGGGTAGTATTTTTCCTCTTGTCAGAGGGAGGATTTCACTCTGAGAGCAGCAGAAGAGAAGGAGTCCGCAGAGGCAGCTTAGTGGTTTACAGACTGGAAACCTGTCCTTCTAAGGCAATGGGAGAGATTGCTATGATTGCCTATTCAGTGCACATCCGTAATCAGGCATAATGGGGGCTGCCACATGTGTGGGAGTACAGCTCATTTCACAATGAAGACTGAGAGGATTCACATATTTTAAATAAATGTTACATGATTACAGCCATCTCCTTGGTGCATGTGTGTGCATGCGTGTATCAGTGTGCAGAGTATGTGTGGGAGAAAAGAAAGCCAGATGTGTGCATATCTGCATGACAAATGGCGTGAGGGATGATTTTCAGCATGCTTACAGTTTGTATTTTGGCTGGGTTAAGATCGGCCCGTCAGCACCTGCAGTGTGAAGAGAGCGTTCCTGTGTTCTGTTCCCCTGGCAGTCTGGGTCTAACATCCCGCTCATCCACGACTGGAACAGAGCCTTAACAGGATGAGCCACCCAGCACCATTCAGGCCAGTCTTTAATGCTTAATGCCTTTCATCTCTGGCACAGACAGGGTCATCCTTTATGGAGTGCTAGAATATTCTTCTTAATAAATGTGCCAACATGCTGGAATGGTGAACAGCGAGGGTTGGGTTGGTCTGGCCATTGATATCACAGTGACCATTCCCTGCCTAATTCCCTGCAAGCGCTGAGCGTTGATAGCATGCACTCCGTCTTGGCCTCATTAGCTGCATTTCCACAGGCTTGCCAATGGCAGCGTGTGCTAGAGTTAACTGCCATTCCACAGCCATTCCACAGCGGTGCTGCGGCTGCTGACTTCTCACTGCCTGAAGCCCAAATCACCCTTGGTTCTCAATGGGTCAGTCAGCGATTAAGGGCTGTGGTCATAGTCAAGGGCAGGGTTACCATTAATATTACATTACGTTACATTACATGAATGACATTTGGCAGACACTCTTATCCAGCGCGACGTACAGATTAGACTAAGCAGGAGACAATCCACCCCTGGAGCAGTGTAGGGTTAAGGGCCTTGCTCAAGGCCCCAACGGCTGTGCGGATTTTATTGTGGTTACACCGGGGATCGAACCGCCAACCTTGCTTGTCCTAGTCATGTACCTTAACCACTACACTACAGGCTGTCCTACTGCATGTACGTATGTAGCTTCTTGCCAAAATCTTGAAGTTAGCAGCCATCTTTCAATGGGCCTGTGGTGTTAACACCGAGGAGAAATTTAGAAGCAAATGGACTAGCTATCCAAATCTTTGGGAAAGGGCCAAATGAGATCGGAACATCTCACAGGAGATAAAAGAAAATAAAAGGGGATGGGGGTTGAGGTCCCACCCATCCAATTTATCTGGGACAGTGTGTGGAGCGGCAGGCATTACGGGATCATAGGGGGTACAGTGTCTGCAAGAATGAAGTGACTCGAGGGTACTTCAGGCTGATGGGAGTTCACCCGACGAATGAGAGGCTAACACTCTGATCAAAAAGCCATCGCCACAGTACAAGAGGAGAGAAGAGCTTCGATCATACCACGAAGGCAGGCAGAACAGCGTGTTGAATGGGAGCGCGTCACATTTCACACGTCAACAGAAGACCTGTATCAGTATGCAGAGGGCTGTTGAGTTTGCACTATTGGCACAGTGCATATTGCATGAGTAAAGCACATGGCTGCTGCAGGTGCCCTATCACGGGGGCACTGGCGGGCGAGGAAACGGCCATCCCACTGACTGAAACCCTCCTGCCATTGGTGATGCTATAACCGACCATGCCGGCCAGACTGACACAAGCCATGCAAGCCTTCGTGAGTAAACTATGTCCTGTGACCATACCACAAGTTTGTCCTTTTACCCGTCATTTTACCTCCTGGCACAACTCCCAATCGGACCTTTAGGCTCATTACAACCAACCAAATTTCAGTATCATAGCTGAGCCCCGTTATTTTGACGGTATTTTGATGATACATTTTTTACATGCTTCTGCCCTGTTTGAAAAAATGTTTTGATGTATGTTCGACTAATGGACTTACTCCTGCACACAAACACACACACACACACAAACGAACTCAAATGTGGGCAGTTTCACAGTTCCGAACTGACCTCCACAGCACCTGCACAGAGCAGCAGGGAATTCTAAATAGTATTGCTTTAAAACAATAAGAGTAAAACTATTATATTTTTTTCATGAAAGGCACTTCACCATTTGAAATGTAGTTTCAGAACAAAATGTCTCTGTGGGTGATAGAGGCCGACGACTGGAGAGGCGTGTGGTTTTTTATTTTTTATTGCAGAGAGGAGAGGAAGCCACAGCTGTGGCGAATGTGGTTTGATAAAAGTGCACCAGGCTGCGTTCTGGATGCTTCAAAGAATAAAAAAAAATCTCTGACTCTTTCATCAACTCTCCACCGCCTGCTGGAATTCTTTTGCGTTTTTGTTTTCTCTTCAACCCTCCGCTGGGTATAATTTTGACGTGCTTCTCCTGATGTATTTCCTTCTTTATGAGTACAGGTTGTCCACAGGTTCAGACTTTCCTCCCCCCTGGTTTCTGTTTCCTTTTTCACACGCGGACGAGTCATCACCAGCTTTTTTATTTTCAATGTCCATATCGCTAAGTGTCAGACACCACATCCGCTAACCTCGGAAGCAACGATTCCAACAGCTGTCACAGAATTTCCAGATCATAATTTGTTTTTATAATTTGTTGTTTCACAGTCTTGGGGGTATTTAATTTTGGTGATTTGATTTCACATGGGCATGTTAGAAATACAAATCCAACAATCAAGTCAAATTTGACAAATGAAGGCATTTTGACACAGACAGAAATAATGTCAGTGTATGAATATTATTTGCGTGTGAGCACATTAAACACACAAAGAATGACTGTAATGAAATGGTCTGTGGTGAAATGGAATCAGACATGCACACACACCCACACACTGTACATGCAAAACTTTTTTTTATAAGAGGATTAGTCTTACTACTTTCCTGCTTAATTGTTGCTAGTGCTGCAGCACTTTCCACTCCACATTAAATGGAGTTAGCAGCACAAAGAGATTGGGTGGATAAATTCATTTTCACAATAACAAAGAGATGTAATATTGTTTTTTTTTCATTTTAAAGTTAAAAGCAGCTTTTCATTTGAAGCAACTCAAATGAGTCTGGGTTCCTGTTGTATTTTTTAATTATTTATCTTAGTTCTTGAACAGCTTCCCAAAGAAACAATGTAATCCCTGCAACAGAAAGCTACAGTGTCATTACCACATCAGATTGTTGTGTAAACAGGGATACTTTAAGCTGCTTCTTAATCGGGCCAAACAATCATAAATTCTCTCAGTTCGACCATGAGACAGAGGAGAGGCTTTACAGCTGACAAACACATACATAATGCTTGGCAACCTGTATGGCTGTGGCTATTATGAATAATTTGAAGTTCTTTGTTAAGGAAATGATCTGTGATTTCTAATTATGAGTGGCGAGCATTACACATCCGCTTGCTTCCACAGATTGGCTTTGTGCTCTAATCACATACTGCTCGATGATGGGGCGGTAAGGCTTCATGAAACCCCAAATGGGTGGGCGGACGGAGCTAGGATATGCGCAATGAAATTTAGATTTTGCTGTAGATTTTTATTGGCTGAAATATGCTGGTAATTGACAGCACACTGCACTTAGTTCGATCCATAAGGTGTCACCCTCAGCTCTCCCAAAACACCAAGTGCAGTACGTAGTATTTGCTGAATGAGCTTTTTTTGCCAGAAAAAATAAGCTGGTACAGCTCTTTTAAGATCCCTGTGAAGTGTCAACACCAGCGAGACATGAGATGAGAAGAGAAGTGGACCCTGGGGGGATCTTTAGTCAAGTTACATCAGAAAGAGGAAAGGAGTTAGGCATTCTCTGTCATTCATAAGAGCAAGGATTTTCTCCACAAACACAGGAATGTACAAACATATGAATGCATCACGGCACGCCTGGGATATGCAGGTAGAAAGGCTGTTCTAGAAAGTTGTATCCAGAAATATACAGGGCTCTGTGTTAGCAGTATTGCCTGGCCTCTGAAACACCTGTTTATTATTGTCTGTTTGTGTTCCTGCGCTGCCCATTTCCATTCCTCCATTCACCACTCCTCCTTCTCCTTCCTCCTCATCTGACTCACTGTTCCACCCCCCCACTCTCATACTCCTGTTTCTGCATGCCATCACACAACCTCTCCTCCACCCCCCATCCCTACTCCTCTCTCTCTCTCTTTCTTTCTCTCTCTCTCTCTCTCTCTCTCTCTCTTTCTCTCACTCAGTGTTGAATATATGCAGTGTGAATAACAATTTCAGAATAGCTGGTTTTTAACCTTTTATCTTTAATTTATTTTCTCTTTTTGCAAACATGTGATTGGTATGGACTCACTCCAGAAAAGAAAAACTCATTGCAAAAACTGATGACTCAAAATAATAAAGGCAAAATAATAAAATCAAGTTTCTCTATCCTCACTCATTATTCTGCCCCCCTCTCCACCCAACATCCCACTTCTGCAATCTCTCTCTCTCTCTCTCTCTCTCTCTCTCTGTCTCTCTCTCCACATCCCTCTTGCCACCTTTTAACTCACACCTCTTCTCTCACTCTCTGCAAATCACAACCAAATCATCAAGCCATTTTATATCTCAGTTGGGTCAGTCAAATTCACTACCTCACACACACACACACACTACACAATGCACCCTCACTGCTGTCCTCACAGTACAGGTGAGTTGTTCTTACCACCTGGCGTAACATTTTTCAATGAGCTGAACCAGAAGAATAATAAATCCCACATTTAAAGTCCCGATATAAAGCCCCAATAATAAACAAGTGTAAAAAGAGGCTGTGGCAGCACCGTCAGTATTAATATGTCAGAAGCCTCTACAGAAAGTGCCATGATAAAAAGTGATGACTATGATCATTAGATTTAGGTCAGGCTGGAAATCTGAGTCTGTTAAATGGGCAGTTTGAGAGGAAATAGATGCAAACTGAGAGGAATGCAGGGCGTGTCAGGATGTGACAGCCGCGGGTAAAATACTGGCAAACAAACGGCCACACTGTTTTATTCATTTCTTCCAGGCCCTTTATGCAAACAAAAGCAGAGAGAAACATGTGCATAATGCATGCAAACAGGTGCACAGAATGAACTTAGATGCCTGGCCAGGCATGAATACAGAAAACAATGAAACCAAAGTCTGCTTCTAACACTTCTAACATCATGCGTGAATTTCATTGGTCATTCCACATGCCGTCTTAGAATAATGTCCTTAATGTTTACAGCTAGTTATACAGATGTATTTTAAAAAGATGTATTTTTACTTCTTACTATTCTGTTACTTGTAGTAGGTATGCTAACACAATGCATATGTGTACTAATATATTCATAATTTTTGATGCATCTTTTTTTTTATCAAACGACCAGCAGTGTATCTGTGATCATCTATATTCGGCCTGTGGACCACTAATTGAACAGAAATAACGGAAATATATCTTTATATTTAAGCGTTAAGCAGATAACCCTTATCTAGACTGACTGATAAAGCAGTGGAAATCAAGCCTGCAATCTTTGAGTTAAAAGACCACTTCCCTTGTAAAACATATGTATGAGAATATCTCTATAATATAATAACCCTTTGTAATCCAATGCTTCTTACATTTCTTTGGTGATTGATAGGAATTAAGTCCCTATGGAACATGTGGGTTTAGCTGAGGAAGTTAATAAAATGGCAAAAGCCATTTTGTGCCATTTTTATGTGAAATATATTTTCCCCCATAAATAATTAATTCACTTTTAACAACTTAATTTCACACTCTATTTATGTTCTGAGCTAAAAATAAAATGCATGTCCTGATCTCAGTTCTCAGGCATTGGATTAGTTATATATAAAAACAGCAAAAGCATTGATTACATAAGTATCATTTCAGGGCACTTAAACGATATCCGGACACTTTGTGAAGAGCAATTTGTGCAGAGCACATTGACGCAACTAGGCTTCAAGCTTTTTCTAACTTCAATAACTTATTGTATTTTAATTTACCCAAAAACAAGCAACTGGAGGAAAAAGGCTCAAATGATTCTGTCATCATGTAGAGAGAGAGGGAAATAAAATGTTTTCACAATTCATAGTGTTGTCATAAATACAAGAAATGGGGAACCTCGGCAAAAATAACATAAATGCACTAGATCCCTTGGCCCTGATATCTCTGCTCATCTCTTTTTCAATATCAATTCCACATTGACCTCATCCCCCAGTGCAAGAAACCTTGGAGTGGTGATGGACAACAGACTATTCTTCTCCAAGAAAATCACAGCGGTGACCCGGGCATGCAGGTTCATCCTGTACAACATCTGGAGAATCCGTCCCTTCCTCACCACCTACTCCACTCAGCTCCTCGTTCAAGCAGTGGTCCTGTCCCGCCTGGACTATTGCAATTCTCTGCTGGCTGACCTTCCAGCATCTGCCGTTAGACCCCTACAATTGATCCAGAACGCCACAGCTCGTCTGGTATTCAATGTCCCCAGACATTCTCACGTCACCCCCCTGCCCAGTGACCTCCACTGACTGCCTGTTATGGCTCGCATCAAATTTAAAACTTAGGTGCTTCTCGTCGCACCTGCACTCCTCGGTCACGACTGCAGTCTGTTCTGGCCGTACGGTGGTGGAATGACCTTCCAGTGGATGTTAGAACAGTCTTTGACCATTATCAAACGTAGACTGAAGACTCATCTTCAGGCTGCACCTTTCCCTATCTACCTCACGACCATGATTAACCTTGTGTATGCCATAGATTATAATAACACTTATGTATAGTTTTTGTAGGGGTATTCTAGCTGCCAACCGTGGTATGCTAGTTGGTAAGTTCATGTACTCTTCAAGGGTTCAAGTTGTATCTATGTAATCATGCTAGGACTCGGAACTGTACTTTCCTCTAGGGTCCTCATCACACTTGTCCCTGGGTTTGATTTGCACTTCATTGTACGTCGCTCTGCTAAATGCCTTTAATGTAATATAATGTAATGCATAAGCTCCTTTGTAATTACTTGAAGTGAATTTTCTTTCTATAACCCATAAATGCTTCTATACCAGCTACTGGTAATGCTGATTGCTTGTCAAAAACATCTGCAAGTATCTAAGACATCCTTCATTGCACATAAAAAAACTGTCTAGACCCTTTAACATTATACACCGGAACTGACATAGTGTCAAAAACCCCAGAAAGTGAATTATTACATTAAATCTAGAACTCAATTGGGCAGAATGAGCCATCAAAATACTCTGTAATGCTTCTCACTGCCAAAAAAAACACTCCTCATCATCCCCAACCCACTCCTTCCCACCCCCTATCCCACAATCCACCTGTCACTGTCAGGCTTGGTTTCTTCCAATCAGCACTAAGCCAACACAGAGATCCCATCTGCACAGTCACTCACCAGTCGGCCTGCCAGCTTGTCCTGAGACAATAAATAGGAAAACAGGGTGGTTCTCCTGCCTCTCTTCTCCTCCTCCCAACAAATTCACACATCAGAGCTGAGGCAGGCAGCTGCAATTAAACCACTTCCAAATTTCACTGCGCTACACCACCACAATGACTGTGTTCAATATGGCATTAGATCACTTAGTGACAGCAACAGCCCTATGATGCTGTTGCCTGTTTGCATCACTGTCAGGCTGAGAGCCTGAACCATGGCCACATGCCTACAGCAGTGGTCTCAGACTCCATGCCATGGAGCGCCCTGTGTATGCACATTTTTAGTCCTTTATTCCAGATCTTGATTATATAATTAGTTCAATTATATATAAATATGAAGTGCGGTGTTTTATTTGTGTAGTCTAAATAACAACTGTTGCTTATATTCTGTGCTTTAATGCAGTCAAATGCATATGACCGAGGTAGCATTAATTGGTCGGCATGAAAACCTGCGTGGCAATGAGTTTGAGACCACTACAGAAAAGGCTGTAGGTTTGATGACGTCTGTGGGATTCTGTTGACTTCTCTTCTCCCAAGCTGCTGTGGTTCTTCCAAACAAGCTTCTGGGGTTTAGAGTGCCTGGTAGGTGCCCAGTGCATCAGCGCCAGCCAATCAATACACAGCTTGAACCAGACGGACCAAACTGAATTAACGAGGTGAGGCTACAGGCCTGCCGATCAGAGAACAGCAAACCTCACTACAAACCTTCTGACTCCATGGTGGACAAACAAGACCTGGTTCTGCTGAACACTTAAATGGCAATCGGGCACAATTCTTGGATATAGCGTGATTCATGGAAGAATACATTTCTTAAATTCAAGTGTGTATTCACAATTTAAATTTGACTACATTGATTCCCACTTCCATGCATTGTTAACAACTGGTTCACAAGGCTAGTAACACTTTTATTCTTTTCTACCTGAGTTGGCAGGCAGTTGAATGATACATATCGCTATGTGGCCAGAGATCCCACTCATTTGTCATTTAAGTGACAAATTATGGAGGAACTTCATGGAAAATCAACGGTGGCTGAGTTGTATTGTTTATCGTTTGTACTGTAAGTTTTAGTCCCTTGTTATCATGAGACACTTTACATTATTCCTTGGGATACAGAGTTAATTCAAAAACAGTTACGGGCAGGAGGCGATGAAAGCAGTTGAAAATGCACAAAGCCATCTCCTGCGTGTTCAGTGCCAATGCTGAATAAAACCATATGGCCAGCAGAGGAGGGCTAGGCCGACCACTCAGCGCTGAATAAACGGAGCAGCACCTACCGTGCTGCTGTTTAACGATTTATGCTATACTGTCAGCAGAAAGAGATTTTGCTAGGAGTTTACAAAATGCTGTGTACACAGAAAACTAAACAAAAAATGTCAGAATGCACTCTGTGGAAGTGGAGAAGACGAAAGAGTCTGAGCTGAAATGAGATGAAGCAGGGTGTCAGCAGACAGAGATGTAGGAAAAAGGCCGCTTTGACAGGACAGGCGGGGGTGGGGGGAGCAGAGATAAGCCACTGTCCAAGCATTCCCGATGACCTTTGACCTTTGACCTTTGTGTTCTCCCCCATTCTCTTTACAAACACATGTCCTGCTTATAAAGGATTCTGACATAAATGCTGGATGACAAGTGTCTGTCCTGGACATTAGAGAATTCTTTAAATATACACTGTTAACTCCAGCTTTGACTCTGCCACTTTTCCACAGGTCTGGCCAAAAGCGACAGCGAGCTTATACATAATGCTTGCTGGTCCATTTTCCTATCCATTGCCTCTTCTCTGAGGTGTCAAACCACTAAGAGGATAGGCTACAGCAGCAGAAGGCTTAAGTAGTCTAAAAAATAAGTCTAATAAATATCCAATAGAATGATCACTGAGTATATACTGTATGTGGTAGACTCAAAAGAATAAGTACTGAATATTGCAGCACTGTAGATGTACTTGAAAAGTAGAACACACTCACATACAGACTCACTCTCTTTCACAGGTTGAAACAATGTGTGAGACTTAAAAGAGTTGTTATTGAATATTACAGCACTGTTGATGTACTTGAAAACTCACATTCACACACATACACACACACACACACATAATTAAGAAGGTTGAAAAACAGTGTCTGAAAGGTAGTGATTGATTGCTTTTCCACAGTTCTCTCAATTAAATAGCAGTTGGGTCATGTAGCACGGTGACCCACCTTTATCTGTACTTTTCAAGCTGAGCAAATGACTAATAGCATTAACATGCTCAGCCTGAATAAAGCTTTATCTCCATACAAATTCAGGTTTATATCCAAGTTCGAGTAGGACTTGCACATTGTGTCATGCAAAGAAAATCACATTGATGTTTTTTAATTTGTTTTCACTCTTCGGCTGGCCTAACGCTCAAGAGCACACATCAGGCTGCACGGCATCACACTTGCATGGCATCCACAAGCAGCCACAAGTTCGATGTTTCCTCAAACTGTCAGTAAGATGACCTTTTCAGCAGCCTGGAACCCCAATGAAAAGTGTTGACTTGTTTGACACCTCCTCTGCAGCAGGCAATGAAGCTTCCAGTCCCAGCCAATGAGATGTCTGAGAAAATCGGTTTGACGGTTCAGAAAATTCCAGATGCTTCAAAATTATTGCTGAAATGATTCATATTTCCAGAGGTCTTCCATTGTCTGACCATAAATATTTAAGGCAAAAAATAACAATAAGAGAACTTCCGAATGGCATCAAATTGCATGAAGTTAGAGAAGTGAATCCTATCAGTGGGATAGCTGAGTGGGGAGCTGAGGGAGTAGGGGAGGGTTTTGGCTGCCAGAGGGGATAATTTATGATGGGGTGGTGAGAAGGGGTTTAATAATGAACAGAAAGCACTGGAATGTGAAAAGAACTGCCAGCGGTCTTGTATTATGTGGGAAGAACATTTGTGATAAAAATGGAAAACAGTTGTAAAGATTAAAAATTTCATGACCGAATGAGTTCTCAATCAGGCCTGGGTCAACCGCATATTTGAAATGCTTTAGCTCTTTCAATGGCTGGTAAAGTCGATCCCAAAATGCTCACGAAAATAAATTAGCTTCTCCTTTCCTGTGTGCCTGCCTTCACCACATCCATCATAGATGCTAAAGTAGCAAATTATCAGAAGAAGTCTCATCTACAACTGACACTAGATTACTCAAACTGTTTCTTAGCTAGTTCATGGCTGGGCCCCACTTTTTATCGAGTCCAGATCTGCGCTAGCGTCAATCAGGGAAGGGACGGTTTCAGTTGGCTGGATTTACCACATATCATTTTGCACCAACCATCTCAGACTGTCATTCGGGCCTGTACTGTAGATAAAAGCGTGAACATTGAACATCCCTTGGGTGATCCTAAGACATTCTAGAAGGCTTGTCCAAAAAGCCTTCAAAGGGAAGTAATATGTTGAACAAATTCAAAATGACGGCCTAATTGGAGAGACAACCTTCAGTTTCCTTTTATTCATCCAATTCCTCTTGAGGAATTTACTGTACACCTCTGCCCCATTTCTTTTCAGAAAATCTGCTGGGTATCGCTGATGTCATAAACTTAATGTGTTACAGTTCAATAAGTATAAGAAAGCGTTTTTCTGCTTTTTAGACATTTAAATGTACCTACCATTTATTAAAAATGTCATTTGTGTGGCCAGCTGTGGTCACAGCATCATACTCATCATGAATATGGGATGCACTGTACAGTATACAATTCATCTTTCTGTCTGCTACGGGATGCAAAGTAGATGCAGAAATGTCTATGATATTCATCCTTACTGCAAAACTTTGTGGGGCGCCCTGATACTAATTTCCATGTCACTACATAACTACAAAAATCTGACTGCACCAAACAATATTTTTTTTTTTTTTTTTTTCAATAAGTCTATGTTTTTTGTTTTGTTTTTTTAATTTCACCAGCACAGTTTCTTTTGTCATGGAGGCACAAAGTTATTGCAAAAGAAAAAGATTCCACTTTGTGTGTCGCCTTCCTATTGTCTCCCAAATGACTAGCCTTTTATCCATAAATCTGTGGGAAAGATCTCATTTTAGAGCCTGAGGTACAGGAAGTGAAAGTTGGGCACCTGTATAGCAAAGTGGCACCAGAATCATCCACAAAGAAATTAGAAATAAAAATAAAAATATGCAGTTACAGAGTGTCAAAATAAGACCATACAACTTATGCAAAGTTGGTAAAGGACTTCTGAAAACAAATAATTATGTTTATTGCATGTTTACTATTTAACCACCAAAATAGAAAAAAAGTCATACAATATGAAGATGAAAAAAAGGTTAACTGGTTTTGATGAAGAGATGTCAATGGCGTGAAACATAATAGGAGGGTCAAATGGTAAACATGAAATAAACATACTGCCATGCTAAGTCCTGTACCAATTTTGCATACAAATGTGTTGTGTGGTGTTATTTGACCCTCTGTTACAGTATAAAATGTAAGAAAATATACAACCATTTTTATTTTTTGCGGATGATAACAGCCATACAGGTGCCAAACTTTCACTTACTGTACCCTAGGCTCTAAAATTAGATGTTTATCACAGATTTTTCATATTTATAGATAAAAGGCTAGTCATTTTGGAAACAATAAGAAGGCGACAACCAAAGTGTCAAAATATTCTATTACAAAAAATTGTGTGTTTATTCGACCCCAATTAGACAACTAGGGCCCAAACATAAAAGCGGTCATAAAATCTTCACATAATAGGATGGTTAAAATGTTTTTTCGAACAGTAATTTTGCTAAAGCATATGACAATATTGCTAAGAAATAAATGAATGAAACCAACGGAACACACACAAAAAAGAAATGAAATTCACAATGCATACACAGGCTTTTATATCATTATTATTTAAATTTCATCAGGTGTTACAGGGGTTAATACACTGTGCTGTTAATGTCAAAAAATCCCTTCTGTCTCCGAAGAGAAATAGCAGCCTGCCATCTCAGACCTGAAAATTGAAATCTTTTTACAGAGCTCGTAGTTCTCTGCTCAGATTTCAGAAGGAAATGATGCCCTACCTCTCATGGGTGACATAGTGAGCACAGCCTGTTCTCGCAGGGCAGCTAGCTTACTACATGTATTCTTAGTTGTTTTCCATGGGTCCTTTTTGTGGCATTCTGCATGTCAAAACCATTTGGAAAAATCTGTCTCAGTGAGTGGACCGATGTGGAAATTTAACTGGCAGTTTGCCTTTTCTTTATGGCGTAAAATGGCCTGTGAACTTTCTCCAAATTTTCATTCATTTCCAAGTTGAAGTTTCCTGTCGTACTAATTTTCCCTGAATAGGTTTACAGCGGTAAAAGGGCGAGTGTTTCCCTCACAGCTGGGGCTTCCTGAAATACGATCATTTTTTGGTCATGTTTACTGCCAAGGTCCAGTTCTGGCAGTAGATCCAGATTCTGCTGGAGCCCTGTTCAGTGGGCAACAAAAGAAGCAGGTCATCTGGATAGAGGAATGATATAATGTCCTTGCAAGTTAGGATGAACGCAGGATGTTCTCAGTGCACTGAGAGGTTAAATCATTCAGGATTCAAACTGCAGTCCTGCCTCCCTCCACACCCCTAGTGGATGTAATTTGTCCTTCAGTGAGTGTGAGCAGCTTCCCTCAAGGGCTGTGTATATGAGAACTTACGATAATGGCAAGTAGAATCAGAAAAACCCATTAAAAACCATGTATGCCACTAAAATACTAAAATACAGGAAAATCTATATTTTCACAGAATAAATCAGATGCGTGAAAAGTGTTAAATGGATGTCTGCTCAACCAACCTTTATTACACAACTTTTAGGCAACATTTATTGATTTTGTACATTTATATAATTCTGTCATATGGTAAATAATGTATCACCCACACCAGCTTCAATAATTTTATAAAACAATATACCATGTCAAATTGAATTCAAAGTTTTCTTGAAATCTTAAAACAGGAAAATATTTTCATTTTGTTTTCAGTAACACGTTGTTATTTGAGTGTGTAAATATGATCTGCTGTGTATTGTTTTAGTAAAAAGCCAATTTGACTCTTGCTCAACAGATTTTATTGCTTCATAGTGTCTTCCCCAGACTGCTTACACAAATGCCTTGGAAATTGCTGGGATCTCATTTGTTTGCACTCCTAAATATAGCGGTTATTATTCCTTAGTTCCAGATGTCAGGGCAGTAGCCTGCTAGATTAAACGGTTTTAGTAGTGCCTCCTGTAGTTTATGACTATTATATTTAAGCATCTCATTTGGAGTCAGTCCTACATGTTTTCCTGGGCTGGAGGTAACAGGGAAGTCTAATGGATTCTGGCGGTCTTCTATACAATTTTTGGAAAAGGTTTTTTGCAGAGTTTTGAAATGTATTTTTCTGCTGCTGGGGTAACTCACTCAGAAAAAGTGCTTGCGGCACATGAATGAGCACCACGGTTCCTGATCAAATCCAGCCTATGCCAGTGCTGACTGGGTCTGGCAGCTTTGCTGGGGCAGTGCAGAATTGGCTTTGCATCACCCAAGGGATTTATGAGAAGGATTGCTCAAGCGGCCCCTGTTGTTGTGTGACCCCTGCTGTCTGGAAACCTATGGCTTGCTCGCAACACGCATATGCTCTGCGCATGTATGGCTTCAGTGTTCTGGTCTTTTCTGTGTGAAACACACACACACACACACACACACACACACACACACACGCGGAATTTCAATTTCAATCCTGCTGAACCCAAACCAGCATCGACTTCAGTGCTTGGCTCTCAATAGAGAAACCTCTTAAGCCAGTTAGTGAGGGTTTGTTTTGCCCTACTCTGGTGAGTCTCCTGGACACCGCAGTGGCTTTCTGGTTTCCTCTTCACAACCTGATATTGCCGGTTGCACCTTAATGTCCCAAGGAAGCAATGAACAGTTGGCCATTGTGTCATCCAGGGATGGAGGGTTACAATCTGAGGATTTTCCCTCTCCACACTGTGGAAGAGTGGCTCCTGTGGTTGACTGGGTTACTGCAGTCTGTCTATTGCCATTATTGTTTCCATGGTGATAGAATGGGAAATTTGGGCTGTGTCCTTGTGGACCCACAGAGTACAAAATCTCCCCTGGTCAACTGCCATGATGATTTGTTTTCATGGGAATTAATTTTATCTGAACACCCACTCTGGTTGGCAGCAGTTGGAGCCCCCAGTTTCCAACTAGGAGGAGACCTCAAAATGTCAGAAGAAGAAAGGGGGGGGTGATCTGGTGAAGCAGGGCCCAGACTGAGCTGTGGTTCAGGAGAGTCTTGCTCACTGGCCTCTATTAAGCCAAAGGAGATTAATATGGTACCCACAGTCCTGTTTAATGATTTTCCTGCCTGTTTTACTAAGAGCTTTAACAAGTGCAATAACCTTCACTGGAGTAAAGAAAAAATGTTGAGAACCATTCAGGAGACCCAAGTGTAGACCAGGGGATATTCAATTACAAGAAATTGGAAAGGAAACAAAGAAGGGTGCCATAGTGCAAAAGGTCTAAAACTGTGCTTACATCAATGAAGTTCAAAGCTAAAAGGAGTAAGAAAAATATAAAAAAGCCTTGATTTGTTTAGCATATCAATAAGAACTGTCCCACGCTAATGCGTTTCAGCCATATCAGCAACACACCACGTTACGTACTGATGAAGGCTGATGTGGCCAAAATGCACTGGCATAGGACAAGTATTAACATTTCTCATTGATATGCCAATCTAATCATCCATCCATCCATCCATCATCTTAACCCGCTTATCCTGAACAGGGTCACAGGGGGGCTGGAGCCTATCCCAGCATACATCGGGCAAAAGGCAGGAATACACCCTGGACAGGTCGCCAGTCCACCGCAGGGCACACACACCATTCACTCACACACTCATACCTATGGGCAATTTAGACTCTCCAATCAGCCTAACCTGCATGTCTTTGGACTGTGGGAGGAAACCGGAGTACCCGGAGGAAACCCACACGAACACGGGGAGAACATGCAAACTCCGCACAGAGAGGCCCTGGCCGGGGATTCGAACCCAAAACCTCCTTGCTGTGAGGCGGCAGTGTTACCGCCTTCCAATCTAATCAGGGCTTTTAAATATTTTTCTTACTCTAGTAAGAGTGCTTTGAACTTCATTCATGTAAGCACAGTTTTAGACCTTTTGCACCATGGCACCTTGCTTTGTTTCCCCCTATGTCTTCACCCTTCGGTCTTGTTGTTTTTCTTGGTCTCCGGAGCTTAACCCTATCAAATTTGCCCTGCTCGTAGTTGAGTTGTCAATGTCCAAAATTATTGTTGCATTCATATTTATTTTATACAAAGAAACTGGGTCACAATTAAACCACAAAACAGAGATGCCAGGTTGTTAAAAATACTCTGCAAGAGATCAGCATCTTATCTGCAAAGCAGGGCAATTAAATTTGAGCCTCGAATATGACAATAAAAGGCATATTGTAACAATCCTTGATAACATTTCTCTACATCAAAAAATCATGTTCCGATAGCAGAACAAACATATACAATTCAGAAGTTGCATGAATAAACACATTGGGGTTTTTTCTTAGTTAACTTTTACCGCATGTCCGGCAGGGACAATCGGTGGTGCACGGCTAAAGCAACGCACCTCGATGCAGGCATCAGTTCGATGCAGTTGCACACCGAGGACCGAGATTCGTGCTAAAGCTGAAGTTGGCCTGCACTCGTGGGAGGGGCGTAATTGGCTCACCACTCCAAGGGTGGGGGGAGGGACTCGGCAGGGGCTGCAGGATCGCTGTGTACAATAGAGCCCTGATTGCGGTCACGATCGTGGAAACTTGAGAGATGATGCGGCTTGTAGAAGGCGTACCGTTCTCTCCGAATCCTGGCTCTCGGGAATCCTGGGCCGCCCAGCGACGGGGCCGTTGCGGTGTATCCACAGCAATGCGGGTGATTGGAATAGATTGGGTACAATTGGCTACCAAATTGGGAGAAAACGGGAAAAATCAAAAACAAAAAAAAAGAAATTGTGTGATGCAATCATGTCAACATGGAACATAATCTCAAATTAATGTTTTCAACATCTTATGGAATCCATGCCATGAAGAATCGAGGCTATTTTGAAAGAAAAGGCAGGCCCAACCCAGTATAAGTATAGTGTTCCTAATAAAGTGCTCAGTGTGTACGTTACTGTAGGATAAGTCAATATCAGCGGACAATTTTATTTTATTTGTAAGTGCATGTGTTGAAGTTTGGTAGTACAGCAGACATCATAGTGCCTTCCCTTTGTATGTATTTCGATATTGTACTTTTTGTAAATAGTTTTATGTTTGCTTCCTAAAATCCAACCGCATGTCCATGTCGTATGAGGTGGTAACAGATAATTGCAGGATTTGGAATTGCTATAGATAACATTTTATAGGACTAGAACAAAATAGGTGGAAATTGCCCTCTAGGGAAAAGGCTAGCTGTTATGCCCCTGAGCCACATTACTCCGGGGGGAGATTGTCTCCTCCTTAGTCTAATCAACTGTAAGTGTCAGCTAAATAACATGTCATCTATTTATATTTTCTAATACTTTTTAGCATTTTTTCATATGCACATGCGAAACCTATATGACCAGTATTTCGTCATAGTTTTGCACCAATCATTGGTTGTGTTATTGATATAGCATGTGGTAAAATGTTTTGCACATGCTAAAGGTCTTAGTCAGGCTTTATATGTATTGTCTTGGGCTAATAAATGTTGAATGAATGATTGATCTATTAGTGGCCATTAGTATCATGCTACCCAATATTCAATGGTTTCATCCCTAAATTGATGAAAAATATTTTTTGTCATGAATATCACCACATTGCAACTGTTTAAAAATCATATAAACCACTGTTTGTATATTTTACAGGATTCAATTGATACAATTAATAAAAACAAGGATCAATAGTTTCTATAATATTTTGGTTGGACCAAATTATTATGTTGTGTTGTGACATAAAATAAAATACATGTTTTGTTATGAAAAATGGCTTTTCTCTGCATCAACATTCAACAATTTGGCACCAGTATTGGGATATTAATATCCTCACTTTGCTCATATTAATTTCTCTATGACATTTCAATTTTTTTTTAGTTCATGAAAAGCATGGGCCTTCCATGGTTTCTCAGTAATTGCACTCCATCAAATAGATTCTTGGCTTTCAATTCGTATTTTTTATTTCTGGGGCCTGTTCCACGAAGCAGGTTTACTGAGTTAGCCAGATAACTGCACTTAGGAAAAACTGCAGTTAAAAAAAATAAAAAAAGACCTGTTCCGGGTTTTACTCTCTGCATTTAGCCTGCTAACTCAGTAATCCTGCTCTGTGGAACAGGGCTCTGAATACAATATTTATTTACTTATTTATTTGGTTTGAAACATAATAGGCACTAAAGTGATGTTATTGGATAAAGGATCTGATGAGAGACATTACGAGCATCACTCAGACTCTGCGAGAGCACTCGGTTTTGATTAAAAGCATTGAGTTTGTAATGGAGATTGTTCGGTGCAGTGAGCTCTTCAAATGCCAGTTGATTACCTCATCAGGCTTGTTTCAGGCTGGCTACTGGCTGGGCGGTGGAAGAGAGAAGATGGCTGTTCCATTTATTAAGTGCTACAGCTCCTCCAGAGAATATGTTATGGCCATCTTGCAATTTGCAATTTAAAACAGCATACACATGATAAGAAAATATAACAGCTTGATTACAAAACTGTGTAATGAGATTTGTTTGCCTGAGAAAGGTTTGTCAAAGAGTGGGGTGTGGTCCATGGATGTGAGGAAGTAAAATTGATATTCTTAAAATATTACTTTGAAAACCCATATCACCCATGTGAAAAAGCAACTGCCCCCTTCAACTGAATAACTGCTTGTGACATGTTTAGTAGCAATAACTGTAACCAAACAGTTTCTGTAATTTCATATCTGTCTTTCACATCGCTATGGAGGAATTTTAGCCCACTCTTCTTTGCAGAACTGCTTTCATTCAGACACATATTTCGGTTTCGGACAAATACACAATAACAGAGGAATTCAGGAAGGGGGCAAATATTTGTTGTGACCACCGTTTGTCTTTAAATCTGCATCAATTCTCTTCCAGTAGGTTCGCTGTCCTGCAGTTTAATAAGAAAATAAGCAGGTTGGTTGTACCAAACATATTGGAGAACTTGCCACAGTCCTTCTGCAGACTTTGGCTGTCTTGCTGGCTTCTGGCTATCCAGGTAATGGCTAAGACAGCCTTGATCAAGTTTTTATCTTACAAGTAGTCTTTTATGTAATATGTTACTTTCTTTACCGAAATGCAAAAATATCACACCAAGGTTTGGAGTGATAGCAATTTTGCTGTTTTCTACTGACACACTAGTGCAGAAATCAACACTGATGAGTGGATGAGCATGTGTTCAGCACCGAGGAGACTGTGTATCAGGAACATACTGTAAGAACTGAGCCACCTGGGTATATTTTCCATTAAGACCCACCTTGTACCATCTTTTGCACATTCCTAAAATAGCATGAACATAATCAATTGTATCAAAGGCTGCATTGAGCTCTGCCAGAGTCAAAATGGTGGGCTCATTACCATCAGAATTAATTTGCAGATCATTAGCTGTTCTTACAATGACAGTTTCTGTATTGTAATTGGACAGGGTCAGACCAATTTTCATTGAAAAGGCCAATTTCATGAAATTTTTTTTTTCCCTGAACATCTTAGATAAAGTCTATTTTCTAAATGGATCCAAGCTTCCTGTGGCAGGAAGGGGGACTCTTATGTATCAGAACTCAGCAATGGGCTGAACAACAGTTTTCAAATAAGCATAAATGGGCAAGGTTTCAAGCATTAGTTTAACAGAGTGGCTGGAATAACATCAACAGAGCATGTTAAAGTAGGCACACATACAGTCAGGTGCAGAGTTATTGGCATCCTTGATAAATATGCACAAAAATACTGTAACCTAGAAAATAACAGTTATTGACATACGCTTTATTTTTTTGTTTAAAGTAATGTACTTTATTAACGATTCAATGGAATCAAACAAAAGATTTCCCAGTTACAGGTTTCACAGTTATTGATACCCCTGGTTTAATACTTTGTACAAAAACTACTGGCAAAGATGACAGCTATGAATCTTTTCCATGAGAAGAACACATTTGGAAAGATTTATGACCATTGCTCCATGCAGAACCTTTCAGAATTATGGACCATTCAGACCACAGGTTTTTTGATTAAAGTCTGGAGTCTGAGATGGCCATTGGAGAACATGGATGTTATTTTCACTGAACCATTTCTGTGTGGATTTTGATGTATGCTTGGAGTCATTGTCCTTCTGGACAAGCTACCTATTGAATGACCAAGTCTCAGCTTCTTAGTAAAGACAAACAGATGTTCTTGCAATTTCCTGTTACTTTGTTGAATCCATTGCACCATTGATCTTAAATAGTGCCCCTGAACCACTGGCAGAAAAATATATCCAAAACATCAATGACCCACCCCCATATTTGACCATAGGTATGAGGTGCTTCTGCCGCCAGGCATGTCAATGGTGTGCAAGGCCAAAATGTTCAGTTTTGGTCTGACCATAGCACTCAGTCATTTACATTTACATTTTAGTAATTTGGCAGACGCTTTTAATCCAAAGCGACTTACAAGTGCATAGGTTCTTCCACAAGTTAAAGCAACACATCCATAACTAGTAAAATACACATGCAGTCATCATAAGTGCAATTTATTTATTATTATTTATTTTTTTGGGTTAGACAAGAGGGATAGGGATATCGGAAAGCGGGGGGGAATCAGGAGGTAGGACTAAGGTACAGTTTGAAAAGGTGTGTTTTTAGCGTTGAAATAGGGGGAGGGATTCTGCTGTCCTGACAGTGGTAGGCAAGGCATTCCACCACTGAGGAACCAGTACGGAAAACAGGCATGAACGTGCAGCTCGACCGCCAGGTGCTCGTAGTGAGGGAACCATAAGGCGACCAGAGCTGGCAGACTGGAGTGATCTAGCTGGAGAGTAGAGAGTGATTAAGGATTGTATGTAAGGTGGGGCAGTCCCCGTAGCAGCCTGAAATGCCAACACTAGTGCCTTGAATCGGATGCATGCGGCAATAGGAAGCCAGTGGAGGCCAATGACGAGTGGGGTGACATGAGCCTACCTGGGCTGACTGGTGATCAGGCAGGCTGCAGCATTCTGGACAAGCTGGAGGGGCTTGATGGCACAAGCTGGGAGACTGGCTAGGAATCCTTGCAGTAATCCAGGCAGGTAATGAAGAGGGCCTGGACTAGGAACTGTGATCCTGGGTTCTGTATGGCCTCCCTCACCATCATCCTCACCTTGCACTTCCGTCCTCCTCCAGGCAAGTTTTCAACCATTCCACACATTTGACATGTTTCAATTATTGCCCTTACAGTGCTAAGTGGTATTTATGGGGTTTTTTTTACCCATTGCCAGACTTGTGATAGTCAATTGTCATCTGTCTCTTCATGAACTGACAGTTCTTTGGCTTTTCCCATGCTGATGGATGACAATGGGATGGCTTGTTTCTTCATTTTTATGCTTGAAAGAAACAGGTAGTGAAGCTCTCAAAGATGCCGGCACCTTAGCACTGGCTTGTTCCGTATGAGCCATTGAACGCACATGTTGATGAGGGACAGGACCAAACTCCATCAAAGAGTTAAATGGCCCCTTTAATCTCTCCCAGTTGGAAATAACAGTTATTTACTTAGACAAAAAATGTCCCTGCATTTACAGAGTACTTCTGGGTGCTTTACAGAAGGAGACAGAGTTGTGGCTAACATTTACAGACAGTGGCAATCATCTCCATCAATCAGTTTTTCCAAAGAAACCGAAATGCATCAGTGTTTACCTTATTTGTTTTCTGTCATGTTGTTTTATAACCGTGTTCTGATTGTTTCATCAGTATACTTCTTTCCACTAACTTGTGAAGCATAATACATATGCAATGTATTGTTTGAAGGATTATTATTATTATTATTATTATTATTATTATTATTATTATTGAGCAAATATCTTATTATTGAGCAAATATCGTCTTTGAATATTGGTACATCTTACTGTGAAGCACTTTTCCTGAGGAAACAGCTCTCAAAGATTAACAAATATTCATACCTCTGGCTGGTAGCTGGTCCCCACCCCTAACCATTACATTACATTACATTACATTACATTAATGGCATTTGGCAGACACTCTTATCCAGAGCGACGTACAACAAAGTGCATACCCATAACCAGGGATAAGTGCGCTGAAAGACCCTAGAGGGAAGTACAATTTCAACTGCTACCTGTACAACAAAGATAAGGACCAGGGCCTTTTTTTTTTTTCAAAAGTGACCAAACTTAACAATCCAAATACTGCTTACCTAGCCAACTAAAAATACAGATACACAAAGTAAATCACAGAAAGACAACAATTAAGGTTCACAGGGAGGTAGGGAGGGATGGGGAGAGGTGCTGCTTGAAGAGGTGGGTCTTCAGTTTGCGGTGGGAAGAGATTCTACAGCTCTGACCTCAACGGGGAGTTCATTCCACCACCGTGGAGCCAGAACAGACAGTAGTCGTGAGCGTGAGGTGGAAGTTCGGAGAGGGGGAGGTGCCAAGCCTGTGGAGGCTGAACGAAGAGGTCTGGCAGGGGTGTAGGGTCTGATTTTTGTAGGTAAGCTGGGGAAGACCCCTTAACTGCTTGGAAGGCTAGCACCAATGTTTTGAATTTGATGCGAGCCATGACAGGCAGGCAGTGGAGGGAAGTAAGCTGGGGGGTGACATGTGAGTATTTGGGAAGGTTGAAGACCAGACGAGCTGCTGCATTCTGGATAAGTTGGAGGGGTCTGATGGCAGACGCTGGGAGACCAACCAAGAGGGAATTGCAGTAGTCCAGGCGGGACAGAACCATTCCTTGGACCAGGAGCTGGGTCGAGTAGGGGGTGAGAAAGGGGCGAATTCTCCGTATGTTGTATAGGAAGAACCTGCATGACCGGGTCACAGTCTGCTGTCCATCACCATGCCGAGGTTCCTTGCACTGGGTGATGGCGTGAGTGTGGTATCCCCAAGGGAAATGGAGAGATCCTGATGGGAAGAGGTATTAGCAGGGATGAATATCATTTCAGTCTTACCTGGGTTGAGCTTTAGATGGTGGTTGTCCATCCAGCTCTGGATGTCACTCAGGCAAGCAGAGATATGGGCTGAAACCTGAGTATCAGATGGTGGGAACAAGATGAAGAGTTGGGTATCGTCTGCATAGCAGTGGTAGGATAGCCCATGTGCAGTGATCACAGGGCCAAGGGAACGAGTGTAAAGAGAAAAAAGAAGCGGGCCTAAGACTGAGCCCTGGGGAACTCCTGTGGCAAGGGGCCGAGGTGTCGATACCGTACCAGCCCAGGCAACCTGGAAGGAGCGACCAGAGAGGTAGGACTCAGTCCAGTCCAGGGCTGTGCCACAGATGCCCGTTGCTGACAGGGCAGACAGGAGGATGGAGTGATCCACAGTGTCAGAGGCAGCAGAGAGATCTAGAAGAATGAGGACAGAGGAGAGGGAGGCTGCTCGTGCGGCATGGAGTGACGGAGAGGAGCGCGGTCTCTGTCGAGTGGCCCGATCTGAAGCCAGACTGATGGGGGTCTAGCAGGTTGTTGTTAGAAAAGAAAGAAGAAAGTTGACTAGAAACAGCTCGTTCTATGGTTTTAGAAAGAAAAGGAAGAAGAGATACCGGGCGGTAGTACTGGATGATGGAGGGATCCAGAGTAGGCTTTTTTTAGCAGCGGAGTGCTAAAACCAGGATGCTGGAAACCAGCCAGAAGACAGGGAGGAGTTGACAAGGGAGGTGACAAATGGGAGAATGTCAGGTGTGATAGTCTCGAGAAGAGAAGAGGAGATAGGGTCAAGGGCACAGGTTGTAGGGCGGTGGGAGAGCAGGAGTTGAGAAACATCAGAGTCTGTAAGGGGGGAGAAAGTGGAAAAGGAAGGGATGGGCCTAGAGGGGGGGAAGGGCACAGTGAGGGGGGCAGTGGTTGTAAAGGATCTGCGGATGTCTGTGACCTTCTCATAGAAAAACTCAGCAAAGTCATCAGCAGCGAAGGAGGACTGAGGTGGAGGAGGTGGTGCGTTGAGGAGAGAGGAGAAAATAGAGAACATTTTAACCACGGGGGTAACCACTTCCCCACTCGATTATCTGCCACTTGCTCTCAGCTGTATCAAAAGTCTGATACACAAGGAATAGCTCCGACCAAGTTTTACACTTTCCACACCCACCCCTCAGTGCTGCTGCTATGTTAAAACAGCTGAATGTACATTGAAATCAACTTTATTGGTCTGTTTATAGTCCACAGTCAGGTCTGCAATAGTGTGCAACAGTACAATAGTGTATAATAACATCCAATAGTACAAGTACAATAGTTATTATTATTATTATTATTATTATTATTATTATGTATACCTTTTTCTTTTATTTTGTAAAAAGAGCATCAGTGTTAATTCTGTATTTCTAGTAAAATTACACCTGATTAGTATTGAATAGGTAGTGATTTAGTCAATGATCACCACAGGCAGACAAAAAATATGAAAAAGCCGAAGGGTCATAAATGGATTTGGACAAATTATATCAGATGTGTGCGAAACTACAGGAATTTCACTGAGGGTCATTTTTGTTAGGGTTGTAAATTGCACTCAAGTAGCACTCTAAATACATTTCCTGTGAAGTATACTTCACAACCACAGAATAAAAAGGTATATACAGTATATAAGGTATATGTCTTGCTACAAGAAGTAAAGAGAGAGACAGAGCAAAGCAGAATGTCATTAAACTAAAACATGTTTGAGTGTGTGTGCATCTACAATGAAAATATAATTTTGGTGCTAAAACATCAGTGTAGACCTGGAATTAAACCAAAGATTGAATGGATTGGTGGATTGGGTCACCATCTCTGCTGAATCAAACATAACAGCAATAGCAGCATTTCCATTACAGAACATCCATATTTCACACTGTCAAATGTGATGCTGCTCTTCAATCCCACTGTGTGGCAGATGATGAATAATGAAAAAAAAAAAAAACTCAGCAACACTTTATCAAAATGGCTGAAAGAATGGCTCCAACAAGGGGGAGGAAGCAGAGTGAGAATGACAGATTGTGAGATAGATGAAGACAGAGACACTAAGAGAAAAGGCTGAGCTTTTATATTCCAGTATACTGTTTATATCTATATAGTATTACATTTATACAACAGATACTCTGGTCTACAGTGTCTTATGAAAGTGTGCCTTACCAGTATTACATTCAGGAATATATCAGGACAGAATTGCCCTGTTATTTTTGCTGAATTCAAAACTTGTTTCAAAACGTTGTAACTGAGGAATGTGCAAGTTTCTACACGGCATTATCTAAAGTTTGTTTTTCCCTCAATTTTGTAGCTTTTCAATGGCCTTGTATTGTTTTATTTACAGTACTGTATTACTACTTGGCCAGGGCATGCTTGTAAAAGAGAGATTAAAAGTTCAAAATAATTTTTTTTAAATTTGATGGCAGTTGGCTTTTCTAGCCAGTGGAGGAAAACGAGAAGGGGGGTGACATGGGCGAGCATCAGGAGGTTCATGACCAGCAGTCCCCTGGTTGAGCTGCAGAGGCCTGGTGGCGGAGGCAGGTAGATCAGTGACAGGAGATGACCAGCTCCTGGACCACCAGCTGGCTTCAGTAGGTGGTGAGGAAAGAGCAGACTCCAGACGTTGTTCAGGAAGAATCTGCACCCACAACATACTGCTATGATGCTCTCTGAGAGGGGAGACTGCTGTGCATACATGATGATGTCTCATACACTACAATGAGCAGATATCTTAAGAAGATTGCATCTTTGAATATTGGTACATCTTACTGTGAAGCAATTTTCCTGAGGAAACAGCTCTCAAAGATGAGCAAATATTCATACCTCTGGCTGGTAGCTGGTCCCCACCCCTAACCACTTCCCCACTAGATTATCTGCCACTTGCTCTCAGCTGTATAAAAAGTCTGATACACAAGCTATAGCTCCGTCCAAGTTTTACACTTTCCATACCCATCCCTCAGTTTAATAAACAAACTGGCAGTGCTGCTATGTTAAAACTGCTGAATGTACATTGAAATCAACTTTATTGGTCTGTTTATAGTCCAAAGTCAGGTCTGCAATAGTGTGCAACAGTACAATAGTGTATAATAACATACAATAGTACAATGTGTGCAACGGTGCAGTGTTCAATGTTCAGTGTTCAGCTCTATAATATCCAACGCAGTTGGAGAGATGCAGTTGTGGTGCAGCTGTGAAAAATGGTGTCTTGTTCTGAGCTGTTGGGAAGTTTGATGGGGGGTATTGCGTCATCAGTGCAGAACTCGTTTCTGACTTTTTTTGACCTTGAACTCCGAAGAGAGCAGACGTGTCTCTGTGAACTCCCGCGGCGATATCTATTTTCTACTTCCCAGCTTCTTTCACAGATTCTTTTTTTATATAACTTATTTATTACTATTATTGTATTATTATTTTCAGGCATCTTTTATGACTGTCAGCTTTTAACACCAACCAACATTCCAGCCCGGAGGCCAAGCTACTGTCTGCCAAGGGACTGAAAATGAGAACCTACACAGAATGCCAAAATTGCACAAAGCTGGTGGCAGAGCTTGCCTCATCTCATCTCGAGATGAGAATAAGCACACTCTACCAAATCAGAGGAGATGAGAAAATAATAGACTCCTTCCTACAAGAAGTTAAACTGGATGCTACAGGACAGCCAGCCCAGGTACATTCCCTCCCCAGCACACGGAGGCTTCCCACTCTCCGTGCTCAGTGATGATCGGCAAAGCCCAGAATCATGGAGCTACTTCAGCATCTGAACTGGCTGATACCCTCCCCTGGCTCGATCGTGATGCGATTGAGCCAGCCCTGGGACCTCTTCCACTAACGTTGTTCACAAACTCCGCAAACTGGATTACAGAGGGAGCCAGACCGAAAGCCTCTACACCCATCATCAAATGGACAGATGTTGTTCGTCATTACATTACATTACATTATTGGCATTTGGCAGACGCTCTTATCCAGAGCGACGTACAACAAAGTGCATACCCATAACCAGGGATAAGTTCGCTGAAAGACCCTAGAGGGAAGTACAATTTCAACTGCTACCTGTACAGCAAAGATAAGGACGAGGGCCCTTTTTTTTTTTTTTTTTTAAGAACGAAGAAACAAACAAACAGAGCAAAAGTGACCAAAGTTAACTATCCAAACACTGCTTACCTAGCCAACTAAGAATACCGATACACAAAGCAAGTCACAGAGACAACAATTAAGGTTCACAGGGAGGTAGGGAGGGGTGGGGAGAGGTGCTGCTTGTCACTCAGAGAGAAGGAGCAGAAGGAACAGAAATACTTCAAGAAATAATCACATCCATGCACCGGCAGAGCTTCAACTAGAACACTGGTATGAAATACATGGTGAACAAAAACTCATTGGGGGCTCAATCACCAGAAATATAAGGAGCAAGATGATAAAATGCTTTCATCCAAAATGCAACAGTGAAACACATAACAAACAGAGTTAACACCACAAATCCTCTCCACCAAACCCTATGCACAGTAGGTCATTGGGCATGCTGGGTTATATGATATCCTCCCTAAGGAATCACAGGGATCTGAGCTGTTGAAGAAGGACTTTTTCAACCCGTTGAAGCTACTTGCTAAGCTTCCAATGCAGACATTAATTGCAGGCCCAATTCCTACTTAGTGTTGGATCAGGACAGGCTACTCAGCCTTAATACCTGGGTAACAACAGCCTTTGCTGTGCATGGAGTGGATTTCATCGACAACTTAAATCTGTTTTGGGTCGGAAATGGAGTTCTTAAACAAGATGGCAGTCATCTGGGACATGGCTCCTTAAACTATGGTGCAAATACAAACCACAAGGATGCTGATAATCACCATTCTCCCTCAGGAATCGCAAACAAGAGCATGCATTCTCCCCACTCCCCCTCCCCATCACCCACTTCCCACTCATCTGATTCTGGCCTGGAGAGACTGTGGTCAGCCCCCCCTCCCAGCTCTCCTGCCCCCAGGTCACTGACAGCCTTAAGTCAAAACTTCCTTGAGGCTTGGCCATCTCTCACCCAGTGGTCCATCACACCAGAGCGTCATCTACAAGGACGGTAATCTGATAGCCTCAGGGTCTCTGTCTTGACTCTGGCACCCCACCCTACATCTCCTCTACCAGATATGGACCTATCCAGGCATGGTCCCTCTCCCACCTCCACCTTCTCTCCTCAAGCCACTCTCCCCCGACATCAATGTCAGTACCTGTTTTTATCACGAGACTACACAGAACAGCACATCCCACACGCACGGCTAATCTATCCAACCTGAGACCTACGCTCAGTGAGCACTTAATTAGGTATTTATTACACATTTTTTAGACTTCTGCAGCTGTAGCCTATCCACTTAGAGGTTTGACATGTTGTGTGTTCAGAGATGCTTTTCTGCATACCACTGTCGTAATGTGTGGTTATTTGCATTACTGTCACCTTCCTGTCAGCTTTGACCAGTCTGGCCTTTGTCCACTTACCTCTCTCATTAACAAGGCATTTTTGACCACAGGCATTTTTGCTCATTGCTGACTGTTGTGCATAAAAATCCCAGGAGATCAGCAATTTCTAAGATACTCAAACCCCCGTCTGCCACCAACAATCATTCCACAGTCAAAGTCACTTAGATCACATTTTTTCCCCATTCTGACAGTTGGTGTGAACATTAACTGAAGCTCCTGACCCGTATCTGCATGATTTTATGCATTGCACTGCTGCCACACATTTGGCTGATTGGATAATCGCATCAATAAGTAGGTGTAATAAAGTAAAAATGTACCTAATAAAGTGCTTGTGAGTGTATGTTTTTCTCAAACAAAATGCTTAAATATTATTGATTCCACTGCTAATTCCATATTAACTAAGGGATTATTTACCACTATGAATGCATTGAACCTGTGTAACCTCTTCTAATGCTACTGTACACAAGTGCTTTCAATGGTTTACTTGTGTGCAGTAGAAGAGAAACAGCGCGTTTACAATCTCAGGCAAACAGTAGTATCGGTGAACTGCTGCTGCCTCTTGGCCAGGTATCCCTTGAGAAAATATAATTTCTCTCCCAAAATGACTCACCTAGAAAAATAAGGGATAAATCAAATATATAAAAACATAGAACAGTATGTGCTAATGCCCCCACTCTACTGGCAACCCCCAATCCCATTCCCACCCACACACTCACGCTCACTTATACACGCGCACACAGACACACACACGCAAGGACACACACACGTAAGCACACACACACATGCTCATATACACAAACACACAAGCACGGACACACAGAGACCAGGAAAATGCTTAAAATCATTTTGTTGTATTTTATTCCTTTTCACATCATTTAGACTTTTTTTCTTTGTGCACTGTTGTAGCTTGCTTTAATTGATAGAACAATTCAATGCAGGCAGCAAATAATAAATAGGTAATTGTCCAAAAAACACACATACACACACTCACACACACACACACACACACACACAAAATGGGGCAAACATTAGTAACCCAATATTCACTGTAACATGATAAACAATGTGCTTGAACATCACCACTTTGCTGTTTTTTTGTATTTTGGGAGGCTGAGCTTCATCGAACTTGGTGACATCCCCTTGACCAGGATGCTCCTCTCTTAGCTACGTATCTCCAAGTGCTGGCCACTTGCTCCCACTGCCATCACTTCCTGCACAACCCCAGGAATAATGAAGGAGAGCTTTGGTGGTAAAGAAACCACAGAGGAGCCCACCACCAATACGGCCTATGCTGACAATAACAAACAGAACAAAGCCAATGGTACTTGGCTACATCTCCAAGGCCTTCCAGACGTACAGCCAATCACCAATGGGGCTATTCTGTTTCTTCCTACCAACTTACTCCATGATTAGTGGAGCTCCTCTCAGGGTTCTATGTGGACAAGTGACATACTTATCCCAGTTTTTTCCTATGGCATGTCACAGAGGCACCCAAACATGGTGTAGACCACTTGCTGCGAAGATAATACGGGGTCTTTATCACAGGCCACTGAACAGTAGATGGTTAAGAACAGGCTTTCTTGTGCCATTCATGCAAAGTATACCAGCTGCCCCAAAGTCACACAAATAAACAAAGAAAACACACACACGCATGCACACGTGTACATAGACACGCATACACACACACGCAAATGCACCAGAACGTGACAACATCACTTATACAAAGCGTGTGTATATTCGGTCCACAGCGGTCAGCATTGTACACCAGCTGATTTAATGAAGAGCAGGATTGCTGCCGGCACACGTTACACATACTTAATGCAGCAACCACACAGAGGCAAAAATGTTCATATACACGCACCCACACCCATAAACACGTACACACAGAGGCACCAATGTTTCACTCACTCTCTCTCTCTCTCACACACACACACACACACACGCACAAGGAGGCAATACCCCCACCCATACACACTCAGCCACATGCAGAGTCAGTGCATGCATGCCTGCACTCACACACTCACTCAAAAACACATACATACTGAGGCAAGTGATCTCCCAGACACACACAGGTTCATATACACAGCAGTAAGAATGTATTCTCTCACACACACAGGCAATCTCACATGCATAAACACACACACAGCGGTACTTAACAACAACAGTGGTTATATAGAGCATATTATTTCATTTGTCCAGGGTCGATCACTCTGATTTAGCAGAAAGGTCAAATGTACTGATGCCTGGCTAATCAGCATACCTTTGCCGAACCTAGTTAAAAATGTTTCCCCCCATTTAAAAGTTCCTGTAAAATCCAACAACGTTTTTTTGTGTGTGTTATGAGTTCAGAGACAATACAGGTAGGTTAATAGTGGTTCTATAGGTAAGAAAGTGGTACCAAAAGAGCCATACATTGTTCACAAACAATTCACACAAATCAATGTCTTTCTTTCAGAGAACTATGAATTACCAAACTGCCACTTCATGTATTTGCAGCCTTTCCTACCAGAGGGTCAAGGTCAACCACTTGATTTATGACCCCAACATAAATTATTTGTTTTTGTACAGAAAAGAGAATAACTTATGGGAGAACATGTCATATTTCTGCTGGGTGTTGGAGAGATCCTGTAATCCACAGAATACCCTCATCAAGAAACAGTTATTAATAAGAAAAAATAAGCTCTTAAGTGTTGTGCTGTAGCATTTCTGCAAGGACACAGTTTTTGTGTTTTGTTTTGTTTTTTAAAGCAGACCCTAAGGTTCCAAGCTGTCCACAAAATCTTCTGAAGGTGAACCTAAATTTTTTTTAAATATTTGCTTGAATGATGTTTCATTTAGTAGAAACTTTAAAAAATAAGTGCTGTATGGTCTCTCGCAATTAAAAACTGTCCAAGCTGTGGACATAACTGATGCCCAGAACCTCCAACAATCCAAAAAAATGGTGCAACCTTGTGCCTTCCTCACTTTTCATTTTTTTAAAAAAAGGGGGGGTTCCCTTTCCTGACACTTTCCACCCCACCAGGTAAGAAAAGCCTTCATTAATCACAGCATTCATTTGAATCGACTGCTTGCTCAATATAAAAACATACAGCCCGTCCCCACCACAATCCATTCACGAATGAGTCACAGGGGCGTCAGGCAGAGGCAGACATGAGCAAGCAGTGCGGCTTCTTCCATTACTAAAGCACAACAAGTTTGTTGATAATAAAAAAATGCTCAACGGTTGTCGGAGATTGTACAGTACGTGATCACATATCGCGGCAGTGTCACAAATTTATGATGCAGATTTTTTTCTTCTTTTAAGTTAAAATACAAAAAAACATTTTTTAATTATTTCACCCGGCCGCTCAAAACGGGGTGTCCTTTGTGGTCTTGCAGAGGATCTTTTTGAAGGCGCGGCGGAAGTCCTTGTTGAAGATGGTGTAGATGAGGGGGTTGAGCGAGCTGTTGCAGTAGCCGATCCAGAAGAAGAACTTGAAGAGGGGCTCGGGCAGGGCGCAGGCCTCCGGGCAGACGGCCTTCAGGCTGTAGGTGAAGAAGAAGGGGAACCAGCAGAGCACGAAGACGCCGATCACCACGGCCAGCACGAAGGTGAAGCGCTTCTCGCGGTTCAGCACGGCCTTGCGCCGGGCCATGTTGGGCGTGGCCTCCAGCCGGGCCTTCTGCTGCTCCATCAGCGCCGTGCCCGACGGCGTCACCACCATGTCCCTGAGGCCCTGCCCGGGGCCGCGGGCTCCGGGGGCCTCGTCCGGGGGACCCAGAGCGCCGGGGGTCCCTGCACCCGCACGCCCGCCCTCCGCCTCCCCGTCCGACTCCGAGCTGGAGCTGCCGCCGTTGTTGTTGTCCACCATCTTCTTCCGCTTCCTGCTCTGGCCCTCCCTGGGTTTGGGGGGCACCTCCGGCTGGTGACTGGGGGGCAGGGAGGGGAACGGTGAAGGAGAGGGCCCCGTGGGTGTCGGGGCAGGAGCGGGGGTGGAGGCGGGTAAGCTGGGGTCGGGTGGCTGAGGAACGGTAGGGGGTCCCAGAGCACATATTTTTTGGGGGTTGGTGGCTCCCTCCCCATTGTGCTCGGGGGTGGCTGAGACCGCAGGAGGCAGGGGGACGTTGCTCCCTGGCGGACAGCGGGTGTGGCGTTTGGCGATTTGGTAGATGCGCACGTACACCAGGATCATGATGAGGCAGGGGGCGAAGAAGGAGCCGACGGTGGAGTAGAGGATGTACCAGCGCTCGTTGTTGAGCTGGCACTGCGGCCCTGACCCCAGCTCCGCTCCCCCGGGGCTCTTGTTCACAGACAGCAGTGGCGGGAACGAGATGACCGCCGAAATCAGCCAGACGACGAGGATGGCGGCCTTGATGCGGCCCGGCGTGCGCTGGCCGCTGTAGCGGACCGCCCGCGACACCGACAGGTAGCGGTCCAGGCTGATGGCGCACAGGTGCACGATGGAGGAGGTGCAGAACAGCACGTCCAGCGCCAGGTAGATCTCGCACCAGGCGGAGCGGAAGTACCAGTACCCCATCAGCTCGTTGGCCAGGGAGAAGGGGATGATGAGCGTGGCCACCAAAATGTCTGCCGCCGCCAGGGAGACCAGGAAGAGGTTCTGCGGGCCCCGCAGCAAGCGGCTGGTCAGCACGGCGATGATCACCAGGATGTTGCCGAAGATGGTGAAGACCATCATGAAGGTGATGATGGAGGCGAAGGCAGCGGTGGCCTCGGGGGAGTACGGCGGCAGCTTCACTGCGCTCTGGTTGCAAGCAGCGGGCGTGGCAACCCCGGCGCTCCCATTCCTGCCGCCCAGCGCTGGCGTGGTAAGACAGGCGCCATCCAGGACCGCGGCCATGTCGCACCAGGCGTGTGGGGACAGAGTGTGCAAAACAACGTTTCGGTTTTTTTATGTTAAAAAGCAACACTTTCTTTTCTTTTTAATTACTATTTTTTATAATAAAAACTCATTGAAACAAATGACGGAAGGGGGCTCGATTATGTCACAGTCCTCCTCTTGGCCCCCGCCCCCGTGTCACTGACACGATTAATCCATCAACGAATTTTCATCCATGATTTCTTCCTGAGATCTGGTTCCTCCCAGATTGCGATCTCTCATTATTGCGGTCAAATCCGTCTGCCTTGTATCCGTTTCCTTTTATGTCTCTTCTATTCACTCAAACGCAGATGAATGAACGCATTAGACACAGATCAATGGTGTTTGCTCAAGGAACTATGCCATACGGATTACAACCCTCTAGTTTCTCCGGCGATCAAACCCAATCTAGTCATTTTCTTACAGTAGAGGCCTATATATATTCTAAAATTAATTAATAGATTATTCGAACGGAATTGCGGAAATGCTGAAACTTTAGCCAAGTTTAGCCAAGTAATTAGCACTGGTAAATGACGTAACACGATTTAAATGTGCCGATATCTTCCTTGTTACAATTAAACGTCGTTGGCTGAAATGTTTTCAAGTTTCTGATCTTTTCTCAAAAAATTACTGCTGATCCATGAGCATGAGGTCGCTGGTTGACTTGCGCCAGACATTAACTAACGAGGTGCCTTGGAAGAGTTCGTAAAATCCCGTTTAAATCATACACTTATTCTTATTCTAGACTTGGTGAAATTACACTGAAGGCCAAATTGCTCCGGATGAGAGCGCATGTTAAACGAATGTTAATATTCCGAATCGCATGAAGTCCCAATAGTAGATAAATACCTCCAAGCGAACAATAATTTTATGAAGTAATCATCCCTAAAAGTTGATATTAGGTCTTTGATTTCTGTTTTAAATGAGCCTATTAAACGGTACCAATCAAAATGCGGAATTTATTAAAAACTTTGTTCCAAACAGTGGTTCTGAATATCCCAACATATTATTTTGAAATGTTATTGTAGAACAAGGCAACGCATTTCATGAAACCGATAATTTAATTTGAGAAGAAAAAATAAGATAATTAGTCCACACCTTAAAATAGAGCTGTTCCACTCTTGGGAGCTGTAATTTTCCAGAAAAAAATAGCTACGACGTCGCTATTAATGTTGCTGTTCAAGTATTTTAAGACTGCACTGATCTTGATCAGATTATTTCCTCTCCAGAAATTGGCATTTTCTTTTTCCCTTCTGTGAATATCCAGTGTTGCTCGCTTATATCCTGTTCCGTCCCTTATTCACTCGTGTGCGCATATCAGACTCTAAGCTCTGTACTTGCACACCGCGCTGGACCGGCCCGCATTAATAACAGCGCGTCTCCCCACCTCGTGTCCACGGAGTGATGTCAAGTGGGGCGTCATGAATCGCGCAGGTTCCCTTGATCTTTTGTAGGGTGGAGCCAATCTCGCACTGTAACTGAAGCGGCGCTCCAACTCCGACGATCGAATCGTACTAAAAATCGATAATGCGCTAAGGTTTATTTTCTTTTTCTCTCTCTTCGGAAAGATTTAATTTAGCACGGCAGCACTTGGAATCCTGAAGATGAAGACGAACACAACTTCACAAATAACTTGGAACCTACACGCGGAGCATCTGAAGAGGAGGTATTACAGCTAGTAAGTTATCAGGTTTGGGCTGTCACTGCGCAGTCACACATATTTTATATTATTGCACATAGACACTTCTGTTAAACAAGAGCATTTTGCACATCGGAAAAACATTAACCATAAAAGATTCATCAAATATTTTGCGTCTCTGACACATTTCATTTCGCTTACAAGGAAGACTGTACGGATCATTTGTTGTGGTCCATCAGCAATTTCATGGTCAGATCTGCACATGGGACAACAAAGTTAAACAAATAAAAACAGGTAATAACATTATTATTGTTATGATCAATACTACTACTACTACTACTACTACTACTAATAATAATAATAATAATAATAATAATAATAATAATTAATTATTATTATTATTATTATTATTATTATTATTATTATTATTGTTATTATTATTATTATTATTATTATTATTATTATTATTATTATTAGTGCATCAGGGTAGGCTCTGATAAATGAAGGAAAATAATTGACGAATCCATCGTCTCGTTCACATTTATTCGCGCATTTGTTTGAAAGTGTATGTGCTATATTTCTTTCTTTTTTTTTAAGAATAAATTCTACATTAATGAATGTATATGTTAATGTATATGTTAATGAATGCACTCATCGGCTCACCACACCACACGAAACCAGCCAACAAGGCGAGATTGGATCGAAGATTGATTTGCAAAATACAGTTGACAATTTAGTAATCATGTTTAGGCGATATCAATCGGAGATTAAACAATAATGAATTATCATTACGGTATTGAATTGTATTGTCAATTGAAAACATTGAATAAGCGGATTCATAAAGATAAAGATTATTCTCTCTGAAACGTTTGCTCACTAAATTGGCATATTTAACTTTGGTGAGCAATATTCTGGGGGATGTGGAGTGTGGGGACTATGCTCGGTGAACGGGGAGGGGACATTGGAACTGCTGTTTTAAGTGCTGATAGCAGCCACTTTCTGTAACTGTGGCTGGGTTTTTTTTCTTTTTGTGTTGTTTCTTTTGGTTCCATGTAATGGCTTTTTCTGTGGTCATATCTTTTTAGTTTATTTAATTTTTCTCTTTTTGTGTGAGTGCGTGCGTGCGTGTGTATGTGTGTGTGTGTGTGTGAGAGAGAGAGAGAGAGAGAGAGAGAGAGAGAGAGAGAGAGTGAGAGTGAGAGAGAGTATTTAATAACGTTGTGAAAATATAGGCATTATTTATTTCTCTGCAATTTGTTCTGTGCAATAAAGGAGACCTGAAAGTCAAAAAGTCTCTCTCGCTCCATAATGTTTAGGACAAAGTAATTGTTCTGGCCTTGTATTGCGGACAGGGGATTGGGGGGATTTATGGATTGGGCAAGTACAATATGGCTGCCACAGCTCACTTTTCCTCATTATGTAACTACTGATAGCAGTACATAAGCATCTTGTCTGCTCAAGTTCAACCAAATGCTTCCACACTCATTGGACAGCACTTCATCCCACATGCAAGGCAATGAAACACACTGCAGAAACACACTACTCGAACAAGGAGTTCTGCAACATGATTGGTCATTTGGAGGGGCAGGCTATTTGCTTAAACCAGCAGGTGCAACTGGAGTGCACACACACACACAGAAAATCAAAGTATTGTAATCAAAGTATTTTAGCAAACCGCTTAAAATATAATGCATAAAGTATCTTTCTGACTAATTGATAAATAGATGGTTGCATTTATACAGTGCAGTCCGTAAGTATTTGGACAGTGGTCTTTTGGCTCTGTGTTCCAGCACATCGGTTTGAAATTAAAGATTGAAGTACAGACTGTCACCTTTAATCTGAAGGTATTTAGATCCATTGAGTGATCTGTATAGGATTACATTCCTATTTATATATAGCCCCCTCCGTTTTAATAATTGGACAGTTGGCTTCTCAGCTGTATCAGACTCAAAACGCTTTGCAGTAATGAGGTGGAAACCCTTAACCACCACCAATGTTCAGGACCCGTCTAGGTGATGCAACGGCAGCCATTTTACACTAAATTGCTCACCACACATCAGCTGAGAGGGAGAGGACAATTTTTTTAGCCTACAAAATCAGGGGATGAAAAGGTGGCAGGTTGAAAGACCGAGGTTGGCAATTTATCCAGGACACCTGGGAACCCCTTACTCTTTGCGAAGCGTGTCAGGGGACCTTTAACCACAGTGAGTAAGGACCTCGGTTTAACGTCTCATCCAAAAGACAGCGTCTCCTATGGCACAGTGCCCCCATCACTGCACTGGGACATCGGATTGGATCATTTCACCCACTACTGGCCCGCCAACACCATTTCCAGCAGCAATTAAATATTCCCAGGGGGTCTCCGATCCCAGCACTAACCAAGCACACACATGCTTCGCTTCAGCCATTCAGCAGGATGTGTGGTACAATGGCTGCTGGCCATCAAACTTACCTAAAGTTTTTTTTTTTTTTTTTTTTCCTCCCCCAAAGGATCTTTAACAACTATGGAGGTGTGCCAGAATGAGTGGTCAGGTTTTATTTACATAATGAACACCCAGCCTTCTGTAGGAAGAATAGCAGCTTCTTTAGGTCAACCTTTTGTTCCCTGTGGGTGACATAGCTGAGGAGGTAAGAGCAGACATCTGGCAGTCAGAGGGTCCCCAGTTCGATTCCCGCCCTGGGTGTGTCAAAGCGTCCCTGAGTAAGACACCTAACCCCCAATTGCTCCTGATGAGCTGGTTGGTACCTTGCATGGCAGCCAATCGGCAATTGGTATGGATGAATGAGAAGTATCAATTGCACAGCACTTTGGATAAAGGTGCTATATAAATGCCATAACATTTACCATTTAAGGCAGGGTTCTCCTTTATAAACAGCCAGCGATATTGAGACCTACTGAATATATTCTGAATGGGTCAATTCAGCATTTGAATGATGTATTAAAATGGCTCAAATAACTGAGGGATGGGAAAGCTCCAACTATGGGGCCCCTGTGTGCCACCTACTCAAATAGCAAAATCCATCATCAAATAAATATATATAGCATTTGCCACAATAGGCAACAATTTGATTCCTATTTCTGCCACCTTTTACCATTTGAATCCACCACTGTTCACACACAGCCAGGATGTTCCTGTGTCCATTTTCCTATTGTCCTGGAAAGACATGAAGGTTTTGTAATGGCCAGCACACACTTACACACCCGGACTTGAATATTATTGAAAATCTGTGAAGAAATCTCAAACATGCCAGACAAGCAAGGAGGCTGAAGAATATTTCGGAGCTAGATGTGTTCTGCCAGGAAGAATGGGGGGGGAAAGTGAGAATTGAAACTCTTAGCTGGCTACAGGAAGCGGTTACAATTTGTTATAGTTTGTAGAGGAGGGCAACCATCTAACAAGAAACTCACACTCCATGTGTCAGCCATGGTTAACATGCTGACACAGTGCTCGCTTAACTGACTTCCTACCAAGGGAACAGGGTTCAGTGCTTACCCTGTGTCCAGCCCAGGCAAAAGACCAAGACATGCATTCAATTCAAACATAAAGATGCCCAAACACAAATATGACACGACCAACAGTGCGGAAGAAAAATAAAGTTGTATAGTACGGGAAATCATGCCATTTGAAAAGAGCCTTACAGACCGCAGTGGTGATGGGGAGGGGGGTTTCCAGGGGGCAATATCTAAAATCCCTTGCTTCTGCAACATCACTCTAGGAAGCTTTCATGCATTAGGTTATACCCCAGCACTTAACTGTAACATGGTTCACGTTTCTAAAAGAAAAATATAAAAGCTTCAGGGCTTTAAGCAACTTTATATATAGAGTACACTCATAAATCACTTTATTGGGTATTCATGACTTTTCTTTTTTTTTTTTAACTGATTGGTCTTCTGCTGCTGTAGCCAATCCACTTAGAGGTTTGACGTGCTGTGTGTTCAGAGATGCTCTTCTGCAGACCACTGCTGTAATTTGTGTTCAGAGATGCTCTTCTGCACACCACTGCTGTAATGTGTGTTCAGAGATGCTCTTCTGCACACCACTGCTGTAATGTGTGTTCAGAGATGCTCTTCTGCACACCACTGCTGTAATGTGTCGTTATTTGCATTAGGGTCACTTTCCTATTAAGCCTTGACCAGTCTGGCCCTTCACCTCTAACCTCTCATTAACAATGCATTTTTGCCCGGAAAACTGCTGCTCACTGGATATTTTTTGTTTTTCACACCATTCTCTGTAACCTCTAGAGACTGTTGTGTGTAGAAAATCCCAAGATTCAGTTTCTGTAATATTCAAAGCACCATGTCTGGCAGCAACAATCATTCCATGGTCAAAGTCACTTAAATCAGATTTCTTCCCCATTCTGACATTTGGTCTGGAAAACAACTGAACCTCTTGGTCAGCATTTATGCATTCAATTGCTGCTACATGATTGGCTGATCAAATATTTGCATTAACAAGCTTGTGTACAGGTCTACCTAATAAAGTGCTCAACTGAATATGTATGTATATAAAAAAATAAATAAACAGGAAAGTATGTCCGTTGTTCCACGCAGCAAACAGCTTATCAAGTGAAAAAGCAGCCATCTCTATTTAAACAGAAAATAAAGTGATAGCTCTGATTGCAATGTTATGCAAAAGTTAATGTTCACAATACTTTTAACCTCACGCTTCTCACTGATAACAGCTACAGGAAACCATGTGCAAACACTGCCTCCTTGTGGACAAGAATACAAGGGATTATTTAAAAACCAATTTGAGTTCTTTTTCCGCCTCCACTGTACAGAGTAACTTGTCAGAAATTGTGGGCAGATGGTTCATACCATGTGTGTCAAAAGAATATAGATGTGTCCTACATCTGAAATGCATTCTTAAAAAATAAAAAAAGACCAATAAGGAAAGCATTCGTCTTTATTTACTCACTTTGAACACTGCATTAGCATAACGTGCGTTAGGCAACAATAAGGGGGGCTGGACACTCGGGGTGCCAAAGGCCTGCACAGTTTGGTTCACATGAATACTCACAAAATCTGGCAGAATAAGCAGAAAATAGAAAAATTCAGGCATTTCAAAAACAGAAAGTTCAAAAGTTCCCCTGTAGATCTCCCCCTGGTAAAATAAATGTTCTTTTGGATTATTTAGTTTGCCCTTGCCCTGGCATCTGATTTGTGAAGAGCTGGGAGACGGAGCAGTTCTCTTCAGAGAGTTAGAGGTGTGAGACTGTCCAGGTGCCTCTGAGGGTTCAAGTTAGTGACCCTCCAAATCAACCACCTCAAAGGCTCACCACTTCAAGTATAGATTCGGCATTTAGGGGAGAAGATTGGTTTGGATATTCTGCACAGCAGTTGTATATCGGGTGTTTACTGGAGCAGATGTGGACCATGTGATCACCTGAGTAGTTATTTAGGCGTATGGAGTTGCCGTCTGCGGAACGCTTAGCGGAGCGGGTGTAGTCTGGGTGCTCAGCGGAGCGGGTGTAGTCTGGGTGCTCAGCGGAGCGGGTGTAGTCTGGGTGCTCAGCGGAGCGGGTGTAGTCTGGGTGCTCAGCGGAGCGGGTGTAGTCTGGGTGCTCAGCGGAGCGGGTGTAGTCTGGGTGCTCAGCGGAGCGGGTGTAGTCTGGGTGCTCAGCGGAGCGGGTGTAGTCTGGGTGCTCAGCGGAGCGGGTGTAGTCTGGGTGCTCAGCGGAGCGGGTGTAGTCTGGGTGCTCAGCGGAGCGGGTGTAGTCTGGGTGCTTAGCGGAGCGGGTGTAGTCTGGGTGCTTAGCGGAGCGGGTGTAGTCTGGGTGCTTAGCGGAGCGGGTGTAGTCTGGGTGCTTAGCGGAGCGGGTGTAGTCTGGGTGTTCAGCGGAGCGGGTGTAGTCTGGGTGCTTAGCGGAGCGGGTGTAGTCTGGGTGCTTAGCGGAGCGGGTGTAGTCTGGGTGCTTAGCGGAGCGGGTGTAGTCTGGGTGCTTAGCGGAGCGGGTGTAGTCTGGGTGCTTAGCGGAGCGGGTGTAGTCTGGGTGCTTAGCGGAGCGGGTGTAGTCTGGGTGCTTAGCGGAGCGGGTGTAGTCTGGGTGCTTAGCGGAGCGGGTGTAGTCTGGGTGCTTAGCGGAGCGGGTGTAGTCTGGGTGCTTAGCGGAGCGGGTGTAGTCTGGGTGCTTAGCGGAGCGGGTGTAGTCTGGGTGCTTAGCGGAGCGGGTGTAGTCTGGGTGCTTAGCGGAGCAGGTGTAGTCTGAGTGTTCAGCGGAGCGGGTGTAGTCTGGGTGCTTAGCGGAGCGGGTGTAGTCTGGGTGCTAGCGGAGCGGGTGTAGTCTGGGTGCTTAGCGGAGCGGGTGTAGTCTGGGTGCTTAGCGGAGCGGGTGTAGTCTGGGTGCTTAGCGGAGCGGGTGTAGTCTGGGTGCTTAGCGGAGCGGGTGTAGTCTGGGTGCTTAGCGGAGCGGGTGTAGTCTGGGTGCTTAGTGGAGCGGGTGTAGTCTGGGTGCTTAGTGGAACAGGTGTAGTCTGGATGCTTAGCGGAGTAGGTGTAGTCTGGGTGCTTAGTGGAGCAGGTGTAGTCTGGGTGCTTAGTGGAACAGGTGTAGTCTGGGTGTTCAGCGGAGCAGTTGTAGATTGGGTCTGCACCGGGGCTGATGTGACTTTGGAAATGGTCGTCTGCTCCTCAGTGGAGGTGCTCAAGGGCGCCGCAGTGGTCAGTTCACTGGCATTTCCCATGTCTGTTGGGAGTGACAAACATTTGAAAGTGAGAACGCTCGGACTTAAACCAAAAGGGCATTAAATGAAGCCACTTGTGTATTTTGAAGCCTACACTACATCCTGGTCATTATTTAAACCCAATCAGCTGAGTGGATAAACTCGATAGTGGCCCAAGGGTGACATGTGGCCTGTCAATCTTTCTGTCTGGGACCTTTATCAAAACATGTCTTGATAAAGGTCATAGACCAAAACACAGAAGACAATTAAGTTTCTTGTTTTACTGGAAAGCTGGGAACTAAGAGGGGTTCATTACTCTGAACAATGAACTACAATGAACATTTTTGAGCAGTGTGCATATGGATTCCCTATGCCAAATATGCTCCCAAATAGGCAAACTCTTCTTCATTAGATCATGAAGAAAATAAAGATTATTTGAGTGTATCAAGAGTTACATCTGCACAAATCAAATGTGTAATTGTTCTGGATTCGTACCTGGTGCGATTGAGCAAACCAGGAGGACCAAAAGGTAGGGTTTTCACCTTTTAAGAGTATTTCGTAGGTTCCAATACACCCGAAAAGCTCATTAAAGGGTTAAAGATTATTTGAATGCACAATAACTGAAATTCTTCATACACCTTAAAACAGCACCTAGGAACCTCTTGGCCTGCATGCACCATTTTTTAAAACAATCTAACCCCTGTTTTTCAATAATAATTTTTATTGAAAGGTTTTTTTAAAACAGTTGATAAACACTTCCTTGGTTCTGAACATCAGTGGTTCTAAAACTCAGTCCTGGGGACCCCTATGCAAGATGGCTTTTGTTTCAACCACAGTTGCTAGCAAGAATTATTTATTTTAATAGAATTTAATTTAACAGAACAGAAACTAACAGAAATCTGACACCAGATTTGAATTGTATATACCATGTACTCACAAGACTCCAAATATCAAATGATTTGGCAGTTTTCTTGTAGAATTATGGACATTTAAAATGAATTAATTTGAGATTTCATGCAACTTGGCACTTTTCAAGTGAAGGCCCCCTACAAAAGGCCCCCACAAAAATGAAGCGGCTTATGAAGCTCACATTTTCTGGAATTTTCCAGCACACAAAAATGTAAAGGAATTGAAGAGATATTACGGTGCACCTCCTGTAGGAAGGAAACTGAGGACAGGAGGAATGCCAGACCTTGTTTCGTCAGTCTCCATAATCTGTGGCACCCTAGGATGCAAAAGAGGTCAAATCTGCTCACCACACTTGTACAGCAATTGTACCCTCTGGACATCCAGCAAACTCAGATGGATTCTCTGGCCAATGGGCTCCCCGTTCTTAGATGTGATCGTTTCTTTTCCATTACAGGAAAAGAAATGCCTGCAACATTAAGTCCACTGTCAAATCTCAGAGTTACTGATGCACGTGCCAAATGGCGGTTTGAAATACAATAACCCTTTAGACACCGCTTGCGGTACTACAGACTGCAGATCTACACACTGAACAATATTCAGAACATGATCCTTAGTATGGTTATATGGTTTTGGTTGGTAACAGGTTTAATTGAGAATTCACTGCTGAAGGGTTTCTGGCACAAACACGTATATGACCGAGGTGCAGGCCCAACTGACATTTTGCCTGACATTTTAAAATAGGTTTTAAAAAAATGACATTTGAAAGATAGTTTCTCATGGAGGCACAGGGACTCACTGTCCATAGTGCATGATTGATCCAGTGTCGTAAGGCAGACCCTGGGTGTTTCCATGTACTTTGGCAAAATTTCTCTTCTTTTCTGCAAGAGAAACATGACACACATATTCTAAGTATTTAAATATATTCTGAAAATGACATGTTCTTGCATTCAGGTCACTGTGGTTATAAGACCCTAAAAATAAGAATAACCTTTATCTATGCATCCCCCAAACATTTTCCACCAGTACCTGCTTCACTGAAAAGAAAAAACAGAATGGGTATGTTCTGATATAAAAAAATAATAATAAAAAATAGGAAAAATAATAAATGACAGGAAATGGGCCAAATTATAGAACACATTTCTCGGAATCTCTTCATTTGAAAGTACATATTTCTTTACCTATCTGTAAAGACTAAAACTGAAGCTAGAGCTCCAGATTCCAAATAGTGATTGAGAAATGATCAACAACCATCCAAAATGGCTGCCTTTTACAGAGGCTTCATTTCCCGATGTCTGCATCTCTGGAAAAAATAGGGATAAGAATCACATTCTTCTCATAAGATTGCATGGACAACCAAAAACGTGGACACCTTAAAAACAAGTCATCTATGCAAATTAATGATAAGTCTATAATGGTGATACTACATTCTTAACAGACAAAAATAACTTTGGCATTTTAGTCCTTTCATCATTTCATGGGGATATGTTCAGATAATTACTGAAAACAGATCTCACCCTTACATATATTATCATTTGAAAATAGAGGATTTAAGGTAAATACGGTTATAATGTCTGCTTGAAAATGATGTAGTGACACCAGAGTTTGCTCTTCTGGTTCAGTGTTCCAACAGAAAAGAACACGCTGGGGCAAACTGTCACATAAAAAATTACATAATAATAAATTGGGGGAAAAAAACCCCCAAAAAACAAAGCTTTTTAATATATAATCGTTTTGGGATGGAACAGACTCTCAATGCAAGATTATATTTCCTATGGTTTATAGTTGTGAAATGTTGCCCCCATTGCCTGTGTCCAAAGACTGTATTGCAATAATCAAGTGTCTGGCCAGCTTTCGATAAAATTAGATAGCTGCCACGTTATTAGCAAACTAAATTCAGCACATCAGCTGGCTGGCCGTGATAGCTGGGTCCCACTGCACTAATGTTACTGCTTATATTTCTGGCAGATTCTACCAGCATATTCCCCCTCCTGGGCAGGGAACTCGTGCCTAAATCCAAAAGATTTTTAGCTCAGAAAACTTGAGCTAAAAATAAAAGGGACAATGAATTGATGCATTTGTGAGTATGTGTGCTTATGTTACAGAATTTCCTCCCAGCCAGGTTAGGAATCCACTGGCGTTCACGATAGCCACTGCAGTTTCATTCAGTGCATAATGCTCAGTAATTTGAGGGGGTTGAGAATGGGGCGTAGAAAAGAAAGGAAAATAAATTCCTGCAAAGTTTGCCTTTCACAGAGATGAAATAAAATTGCCATAATCAAAGTTGCCCTACCATCAGCCTCTATCTGTTAACCATTAAAGTAACGTCATATTTTCTGTACAAAAACCCCACTCTGCTTAATGATCATTGTAGGGTTGGAAAACAAAGAAAAAATGTATTCTATGGAGAGAAAGTAATAGCAGATTCACAAATTAGGAAAAGGGTGCAAAATAATGAGTGCTTTGACATCCCACTGAGCACTGTACAATAATCAGGGTGCGGAAACGGCATCATGCCATCCTACCGCTGCCTAGAAAAGCCTGTCCCTCAAAACCTGCCGGCCAAGCAAGGAGACTTGTGAGGGAAAACACAGAGGCCAACAATCACTTAGGAATTCAGTGGCCGAGAGTGAAGTAAAGTCAACAAAGGCCTGAACGGGAGTGTGGCAAGAAGGGAGCCATTACTCAAGAATGAACAAAGCACATCCAAAGCATGACAGTGATCCAGTCAAGATCATACCAAGTCAGATGACTGAAAAATGAAAAGATGAAATGCAAAGCACCACGTGTGGTGCAAACCAAACCAAACATGCCGACAGAATGTTTCAAGAAACACAATCACAACATGGTGGCAGCATGATGCTAGATGCCTTTCATCAGCAGGGCCCTACAACTGAAGGAAGAAGAGATGGACCAAAAGCAGGGAAATATTGGGAACCTGTTCAGTCTGCTAAAAAACTGAAGCTTAGGAGAAAGTTCACCTTTCACAAGGACAATGGCCTGAGCAACACTGGGGTCATGTTCTACAATGGCTCAGCCAAAGTCTTCACCTTAATCCAACTGAGAATTTGCAATATAATTTGAAAATTGTGGTCCATTAGCATCATGCACCCAACCAGGACAATCTGGAACAAATCAGCCAAGAAGAATTGGCAAAAATCACTTGTGTGGAAAGCTGATAGTTTCTTAACCCAAAAGACAGTTATTGTGGTTATTGGCATATAGTGGCTCTACAAAATATTCATTTGTGGGTTTTTTTTACTTTAAGTATGCAAGCATCATATTTATCATCATATTTGTACACTTGAAGCCAAAGCGATTTTACCTGGAAGGATGTTCTCATAGATGACGGTGATGTGTTTGTCTCGGTCCTTGCGCATATGCTCGTGGTGGAAGCCCAACGCGTGCATTATCTCATGGATGATGTTTCCTATTTTACATCTGTCACCAATGTAGACAGGCTGCATTCCCCCTCTCTTGCCCAGGTAGGATGCACACCTGGTGGAGGGTGGAGAGAACTTGTAATAGGTGTAATAGGTTCTCGGGACAGTGCCATTATTTTAAAAAAATCTACCACCCAGAAGGTTGTGCACTCAATAAACCGACCTTACTTATGGCCAATAGGAGGGTTTGTATATTCTGAAAATCCTTTCACAAAAAAAAGACAGGATGTATGCAGGAGAAAGTGTTTTCCAGTCACGTCAATAAGGGTGCCCTGCAAACTTTCTTAAAGAGCTTCCAAATAATGGGAACCGGATATGGGAATGATGCCGGGCTACAAAATGTCCAACAGCGGCAGGGACGACTCACCCATAGGCGTAAGTGAACAACAAGTAATCCATCTCCGCCTTGTGTGCATGAAACGAGACACAGGTTTCTTGGGAAATCCCTTGAAAGGCAGCAAGTATGTCCTTTTCCCTGTGGGCTGAGCAAGCAAAACGACACTAAAGCTGCAGAAGATGGGTTTCCTGTCCTGCGTCCGGACATTTCAACTTTGTGCAGAGCAGGGCCTTACAGCAGACTCACCCAGCTTGTTGTCTATTTTGTATGCCACAAAGACATAACCTGTCTTCACTAACCAGGTGGGCCCCACTGCATTTTTGTCCAACTGCGAGAGAAAAGACCAAAGCCGAATGTATGGAAGTGCACGGTTACGCAACTGTAGAAGCTGCATCAAGGGGGGCTAACAAGACTATTCAGACATCCGTCAGTCTTTCAATCAATCATGCACGCCAGGGTATGTAATGCTATGGGATTCACATAGCTTTCTGCTGTTCATCTTCAGCTAATGGACCATTAGTTTCCTGGCAATCCATGCGCCAAAAATGTACATTCGAAAAAGTCAACAGTAATGTCTCTTTCCAAATATAATGCCACAGTTACTTACAACTGTGTCCACGCAAGCAGAAGTTTCTGCCGAAGAACACCAGTATTCAGGGGCAAAGTGTTCATGACCTCTTTGTAGTTTGACATGCAAGCTAAAAGAGTTCCTATATGGTAAATGGCTGGCATTTACATAGCACCTTTATCCAAAGCGCTGTACAATCGATGCTTCTCATTCACCCATTCATACACACACTCACACACCAACTGCGATTGGCTGCCATACAAGGCACCAACCAGCTCGTCAGGAGCATTTAGGGGTTAGGTGTCTTGCTCAGGGACACTTCGACACACCCAGGGCGGGAATTGAACCAGCAACCCACCGACTGCCAGATGACTGCTTTTACCTTAATTTCGCAATATGGTCTTGACACAATTTAGCTAAATAAAGTTCACTGATGTTTCGATACGCAAGCCAAGCGCAGCAAAGTGCCGGCTAAAACACTGATCAAAACAATTAACGCTTTTCCCCAGAATACTGATGTGCTTCGCCTGAGACGACAACTGGATGGACAACGACCATCTAAAGCTCAACCCAGGTACAACAGAGCTTATCTTCATCCATTTCCTTGGGAACACCATGGCGACCTCATCCACCAGTTCAAGGAACCTCGGAGTGGTGATGGGCAACAGGCTGTCCCTCACCGAGAACATCGCGGCAGTGACCCGGGCGTGCAGGTTCTTCCTGTCCCTTCCTCATCTACTCAACCCAGCTAATTTAGCAAAAGCCTTTCCTTAATTAAAAATATATATATATTATTATTCACATTTAACCATTATACAACACCGCCAGCCACAAAACTACATGGCCATTATATAGTTGCCACCTTCAAGTTGTACACCTCGAGACCTGTGAATATATTTGAATAAAATATTTGCATTTCACAATAAATCAAGCATATTTTGCAACTGTCAGTCCAAATTGACACATGGCCATGCTTGGGGATAATAACATGAGGGAAGAGCTTACCAAAGCTACTCACCTGCTCCAAGATATCTCCCTCTCTAGCTAAGAAACCATCTGGGGGTTAGGTGTCTTGCTCAGGGACACTTCGACACACCCAGGGCGGGAATTGAACCAGCAACCCACCGACTGCCAGATGACTGCTTTTACCTTAATTTCGCAATATGGTCTTGACACAATTTAGCTAAATAAAGTTCACTGATGTTTCGATACGCAAGCCAAGCGCAGCAAAGAGCCGGCTAAAACACTGATCAAAACAATTAACGCTTTTCCCCAGAATACTGATGTGCTTCGCCTGAGACGACAACTGGATGGACAACGACCATCTAAAGCTCAACCCAGGTACTACAGAGCTTATCTTCATCCATTTCCTTGGGAACACCATGGCGACCTCATCCACCAGTTCAAGGAACCTCGGAGTGGTGATGGGCAACAGGCTGTCCCTCACCGAGAACATCGCGGCAGTGACCCGGGCGTGCAGGTTCTTCCTGTCCCTTCCTCATCTACTCAACCCAGCTAATTTAGCAAAAGCCTTTCCTTAATTAAAAATATATATATATTATTATTCACATTTAACCATTATACAACACCGCCAGCCACAAAACTACATGGCCATTATATAGTTGCCACCTTCAAGTTGTACACCTCGAGACCTGTGAATATATTTGAATAAAATATTTGCATTTCACAATAAATCAAGCATATTTTGCAACTGTCAGTCCAAATTGACACATGGCCATGCTTGGGGATAATAACATGAGGGAAGAGCTTACCAAAGCTACTCACCTGCTCCAAGATATCTCCCTCTCTAGCTAAGAAACCATCTGGGGGTTAGGTGTCTTGCTCAGGGACACTTCGACACACCCAGGGCGGGAATTGAACCAGCAACCCACCGACTGCCAGATGACTGCTTTTACCTTAATTTCGCAATATGGTCTTGACACAATTTAGCTAAATAAAGTTCACTGATGTTTCGATACGCAAGCCAAGCGCAGCAAAGAGCCGGCTAAAACACTGATCAAAACAATTAACGCTTTTCCCCAGAATACTGATGTGCTTCGCCTGAGACGACAACTGGATGGACAACGACCATCTAAAGCTCAACCCAGGTACTACAGAGCTTATCTTCATCCATTTCCTTGGGAACACCATGGCGACCTCATCCACCAGTTCAAGGAACCTCGGAGTGGTGATGGGCAACAGGCTGTCCCTCACCGAGAACATCGCGGCAGTGACCCGGGCGTGCAGGTTCTTCCTGTCCCTTCCTCATCTACTCAACCCAGCTAATTTAGCAAAAGCCTTTCCTTAATTAAAAATATATATATATTATTATTCACATTTAACCATTATACAACACCGCCAGCCACAAAACTACATGGCCATTATATAGTTGCCACCTTCAAGTTGTACACCTCGAGACCTGTGAATATATTTGAATAAAATATTTGCATTTCACAATAAATCAAGCATATTTTGCAACTGTCAGTCCAAATTGACACATGGCCATGCTTGGGGATAATAACATGAGGGAAGAGCTTACCAAAGCTACTCACCTGCTCCAAGATATCTTCCTCTCTAGCTAAGAAACCATCTGGGGGTTAGGTGTCTTGCTCAGGGACACTTCGACACACCCAGGGCGGGAATTGAACCAGCAACCCACCGACTGCCAGATGACTGCTTTTACCTTAATTTCGCAATATGGTCTTGACACAATTTAGCTAAATAAAGTTCACTGATGTTTCGATACGCAAGCCAAGCGCAGCAAAGAGCCGGCTAAAACACTGATCAAAACAATTAACACTTTTCCCCAGAATACTGATGTGCTTCGCCTGAGACGACAACTGGATGGACAACGACCATCTAAAGCTCAACCCAGGTACTACAGAGCTTATCTTCATCCATTTCCTTGGGAACACCATGGCGACCTCATCCACCAGTTCAAGGAACCTCGGAGTGGTGATGGGCAACAGGCTGTCCCTCACCGAGAACATCGCGGCAGTGACCCGGGCGTGCAGGTTCTTCCTGTCCCTTCCTCATCTACTCAACCCAGCTAATTTAGCAAAAGCCTTTCCTTAATTAAAAATATATATATATTATTATTCACATTTAACCATTATACAACACCGCCAGCCACAAAACTACATGGCCATTATATAGTTGCCACCTTCAAGTTGTACACCTCGAGAACTGTGAATATATTTGAATAAAATATTTGCATTTCACAATAAATCAAGCATATTTTGCAACTGTCAGTCCAAATTGACACATGGCCATGTTTGGGGATAATAACATGAGGGAAGAGCTTACCAAAGCTACTCACCTGCTCCAAGATATCTCCCTCTCTAGCTAAGAAACCATCTGGCACCAGCTCTGTGGCATGGAAGAAATTCATACCAACCGACAATCTCTGAACCACAATGACACCAACGTGACTTTTGACAAGTTCACAATTATGAAGCAATTTACAACAGTAGCTAAATTAATAATTGCTATTGTATGCTTTTAAAGATATTCATCAGACATATCTTTATCTTATATTTTTCTTTAATTGTACCTGATGCTGTAGTAAACCTAAAAATTTCAGAGGCCATGTGAAAGGCTTCCCGGGACAAAAAAAATGTATCTCCATTGGCATCTATTGGGGGCGGATAGCAGCCAATTAGCAGCAAGGTTCCAGGAGACCAGGTGATGTGTTTTTGCCAATCACATGGAAGCTGCAGAAACCTGAACACCCACAAGATAATGATGTTTTTCCCTGGAAGCATTTCACATGGGCTCTGAAGCTTGGATCTGATGCTACTGCATCATTGACACAGTTCATCACCCATAACAGAGCAGACAGTGATGAATGAGAGACACACAGGGATTAATTGCAAGTCTCTTTGATAGGTGAACATTCAATCAGAAGTGTCATCACTCCTTTAAGAACCATCATCAGAACCTTAATGCTCCAATTAAGGTCTTTTGTCTGCTCAGCTACTTGCTGAGACTTGCATTAAATGTGTGCCATAGTTTCTTCCATTCATACACACTTATGTTTGTTGCACCCAGACTCAGAATTTGGTAGGATGTGCAGTCCCTTCTTAACAGAGAAAATTGTATCCATTTATATAAGGAGCACACAAACTCAGCCTAATTACATTAATGGCATTTGGCAGATGCTCTTATGCAGAGCAACGTACAGTTGGTTAGACTAAGTAGGAGACAACCCTCCCCTGGAGCAATGCAGGGTTAAGGGCCTTGCTCAAGGGCCCAATGGCTGTGTGGATCTTATTGTGGCTACACTGAACCAACGACCTTGCGGGTCCCAGTCATGTACCTTAACCACTACACAACAGGTCGCCCCTAATCTGTCATAAGAAAAAAATCAGACTTGCCAGGCATCACTTCAGGGTCAATATTTTCAGTCTGGTGTCCTACCCCCACGGTGTCCACAACAGCTGAGGATGATGAAGAGGAGAGTGGAATAATTCAGCGCAGCAAATAAACACCAGAATAAAAATGGAACCTCAAGGCTTTTTTCCTCCAAGGCCCATTAAGAAATGGAAAATTTGAAATGAGAAACTTAAATTTAGGAAACAAATAGGCATGTGTGGGTAAGAGAAAAATATGCGGAGAAGCCTACCCTCTCAAATAAGTTGTCATTTGGGAATAGAGGAATTCCCTGTTAGCTGCTCTAAAACCCAGGTGAATTCATCTTTCACACACTCATTCACATACACTAATCTCCACACAAAAAAAAACAGATCACCAGTTAATCAGGACCTCTAATAGTTACAACACCGAGGACCTATGTCCCTGGTGTTGTAGGCAAATGTGTATGCATTTCAGGGGCATCCCAGGAATTGAAGGATTGTGCTTTTCAAAATGGAAACATCCTTGGCTAGCACAACCCAGCTGCAAAGGCTACAATACGCTAATATTAGTACCAGAATTAGTTACCTGGACTGATTTCAGCGGAGTTCGACTCTAGAATCGTTGAGTTCCGGTCCACTGGGATTGTCATTGAAGCTAAATGGGAGGGAGAAACAATTAATGCTTTCGATAAAGCAACTCTGTTCATTTGTAGCCCTACATCCATCACGTTGTACACACGGTTATTCATTGCCAGGCACGACCTTCAATGCATTTATTTAGCAAAGCGACTTGCATTTAGTGAGCACCACCAGACGAGCAGCTATAGCCGGCCTACAACATCGCTTAATATCGCAGCACCGTCTGGCAAGAAAAGGGACGAATGCGCCTGTGAAGAATCGGAAATGTTGGTTTGTCTGTTGTGAGCTAGTTAGGTGTTTATTTTGTTCTGAATTCGTGATAAGTCTAATTTAGTAACACTTGAAGTAATGGAAGAAAGAAATGAAACGTTGTGCCTAAGTATAAAATGTAATTCATCCACAGTCTAATTGTGTATGACCGACTTATCAATCATAGAGTGAAGGGTAATAACAAGAAAATATCATTTTCGAACGACGAAATATTTACCGTTTATAAAGAGTACAGTGAGAAATGTAAAACATGAGTAAAATACAGATGTGCGTGAAGTACCCATGTCAGTACAGGGTAACGTTACTGGTGAACAAAACAACAAATAAAGCTGGACAAAGTAGATAAGCAACTTTCACCTCAGTACTCCTTCTACGACCAGGTGCCTGTGAGACGGACAAATGGCGCTCGCAGGGCGAGCGACAGTGTTGCCAGATTTGGATTCACAGGTGTTTCTGATTAGTCAGGTGCAATCGCTTAGTGTTCAATGGTAAATGGTTGGAATTTATATAGAGCCTTTAATCCAAGACGGTGTACATTTTGATGCTTCTCATTCGCCCATTCATACACACTCGCACACCAACTGCGATTGACTGCCACGCAAGACACCAATCAGCTCGTCAGGAGCAATTGGGGGTTAGGTGTCTTGCTCAGGGACACTTCGGCACAACCCTCCGACTGCCCGTACGACTGCTCTTACCTTCTCAACCAATGTCGATCTCTAGTGTCGGAGATATCTTCAAGTATCTAGTCTTGATTCTAGGCTTTAAATTAAGATGTTCAATTAACTTTTGGTAAACATATTGTTTGGCCTATGTCTGTTTTTTTTCTTTTTCTCACCCTCATATTGGCTTCGTTGACTGTCATTAGCACAACTGTGGTCCTCTTCTTGACAAACGCCAATAACAAGTTACAAAGCCTAGAATCAAGACTAGATACTGAAAGCTTTCTTATACCAGTATTATTGAATCAGTGACAACTGAGAAGCCAAATATCCAATTACCTTTGGTCCACTAAAATGGAGGGACTATGTATAAAACATGATGCAATTCCAACACATAATACCCAATATGCAAATCCCCTCATATTAAAGGTCACAGTCTGCACTTCCTCATATTCATAGTTTCATTTCAAATTCAATATTCTGCAGTACAGACAAAACAGAAATTGTACCACTTTCCAAATACTTAAGTGTGGACACTGTATATATATACACACACACAAAGGTGGACACATCGAGGATTCAAACTTTTTGTCCATCAATAAATACCTACACACGTTGACTTGCATTAAAAATAATGCATTCTTTGAATAGGATTGATAAACATTCATTCATTATCCTAACTCGATTATCCTGAACAGGGTCGCAGGGGGGCTGGAGCCTATCCCAGCATACATTGGGTGAAAGGCAGGAATAAACCCTGGACAGGTCGCCAGTCCATCGCAGGGCACACACACCATTCACTCACACTCAAACAAATGGGCAATTTAGACTCTCCAATCAGCCTAACCTGCATGTCTTTGGAATGTGGGAGGAAACCGGAGTGCCCTGAGGAAACCCACGCAGACACGGGGAGAACATGCAATACTCTGCAGAGAGGCCTTGGCCGACGGGGATTCGAACCCAGGACCTCCTTGCTGTGAGGCGGCAGTGCTACCCACTGCACCATCCGTGCCGCCCGGATTGATAAACAGAGCATCATATTTCTATTAGGGCTAGATAAATAATGAAAACAATCAGCTCCTCATCGTGTCCTCAGCCACTTGGTCCACACTGTCCACACACAAGCAAGTTCGTTATTTTCTCCTAATGAAACGTCCCGTTAACAGAATTCCCAGAGGAATGTTTCCAGAATCTTATTGAATCCATCCCGGGAAGAGGTCAGGCTGCTCTGGTGGCAAAGGGAGGTCCTCATACTAAATACGCCACCATCAGGAGGTTGTGGCAGGGGGGTTTGGGAGTTAGGATGATTCCAAGGGCTCTGACCAACCGGGGCCCTCAAAAATACATAGTATTTTCTGGGGTGAGATCTTTCCACGGGGCCTAGATCCCCTGGGTGCACAATGCACATATATTTAAAGACATTGCTGTGGAAATCAGTTGTTTTTTGTTTTTGTTTTTAGTTTTTCCCCCAACGAAAGCCAGCAAATTTCTAATGTATTGTAACATGTTCCATTTGTGAGAGAGCAGGTCCATAGCAAGAAAGATATTGCAGACGGAACATGAGTGATCCATGCGCATTGCCATATCTGCAGCTCAGTTAGCAGTGTGCTTTTGTAAGTGTCCAAAGCACCGCTGTGCTAGCCTGGTCCAGTGTTCGTTCAGAAGAACGAGGGTAAAAGTACATCGACCATGAAAGAGGAAACGAGAGGAAATATTACCAAGCTCAAATGTTTATTCCACCCCCGACACCTCTATTTGGCAGCACTGAAAACAAAAAAAAGAAAATGCAAATGCCACCCAATTTCATCCCTGGATCCGAGGAGGACTGTGAAACGCGAGGATCATTAAGGATTGTGCAAAATGAAACTTTACTCAGAAATGTTACATTCTCCCTTTGTGATTGAGAAGTAAAAAAAATTGACAGTAAAGTTACAGTGCTATCGTTTTATACAATTTCATTATTTTCCCCTCACAAGAATTTATAAACCCAACAGCCCTGTTATCTAAACAATATAATCAAAAAAGGGTAAAACCAAAGACACTTCTATACCTTGTAAATACTGTACAGTCTTCACATTTTACACCTTTCAAAAATCAAACAGGTTTGAACCATGAAACTGTTTTATGCATGTGTACCATATGTGTGTTTGTGTCTGAGAGAGGGGGGAAAAAAGACACAGGAAGCTTTTTTTTCCACTGTGATGGCATCAGCTTGTATCACCTCTTTGTTTTTATTTTGTTTCAGACTTTATTTTATCAAATTTGATGCATCTGGTTCTGTCTCTAGGCACTGGTGTGTGTGTGTGTGTGTTTGTGTTGGCATGCATGTTTGCCTCAGTGTATCTAGATATATGAATGGATATGGATTTGTTCGTTTCAGTGTTCAGTGTGTCAGTTTCTGTGTGAATGGATATACATGCCATTTGCGTGTGTGTGTGTGTGTGTGTGAGTCAGTATTATTGTAAGCATCAGGGTGTGTGTGTCAATGCGTTTCCATACATCAGTGCAGTTGGGCGCATTTGTAATGGCAGCTGATTTGTGTAGGCCTCAGTGCTTGTTGACGTGTCTGCATGTGGGCTGGTGTGGCTATATCCCAGTGTTCCCTGCTCTCAGTCTCGGTTCAGTGCAGTGGAGTTCGACCTGTGTTGGTGCGAGCCCTGACAACTGTTGCCCTGATGCGATCACCCTGACAACTGTCGCTATGCCACGCCAGTGGGTCAGGCCTTCTCCACTCCGTCCGTTCTCGACTCTGCCAGACTGGTGGTCTGTGAGAGAGAGTGAAAGAAGAAGGGAGGCGAAGAGGGTGAGGGAGAGAAGGGAGGATCGAGGAAGAGAGGAAGGAAGGCGAGATTTAAATTCCAGCAGATTTTCCACTAAGGGTAAGCTCAAACCAGTCCTTCAGGAATGATGCACCAGCTTGTTCCATTAAGCAGTAAAGGGGTTGCTCTTGGTCAGAGGTCCCCAGTCTTATCCCAGAAATGCTTGTGAGTGTGCCACCAGCCTGCCCTGCCCACCCTGACCACCCCCCGCCCCCAGCACCCTGCCTCAACCCGACCACACCCCGGCCCCAGCACCCTGTCCCTGCCCCACCCCGACCCTGACCACACCCCGCCCCCAGCACCCTGCCCACACCCCGGCCCCAGCACCCTGCCCCTGCCTCAACCCGACCACACCCCAGCCCCTAGCAGCCTGCCCCTGCCCCACCCCGACCCTGACCACACCCCGGCCCTAGCAGCCTGCCCCTGCCCCACCCCGACCCCACCCCGACCCTAGCAGCCTGCCCCTGCCCCACCCCGACCCCGACCACACCCTGGGTCCAGCACCCTGCCCCACCCCGACCCCGACCACACCCTGGGTCCAGCACCCTGCCCCACCCCGACCACACCCTGGGTCCAGCACCTCGCCCCCCCCACCTTGTCCACCAGTTTCTGCATCTTCTCGATGACGGCGATCATGTGCCCAGCATTCTCCTTCAGGCTCTTCTCGTAGGTGGAGTTCCGGCGCTCCGCTCTCTCCAGCCGCTCCTGCAGGCCCTCCTGCTCCTCCCTCACGGCGGAGAGCTCCCTGTGCTGGCTCTGCAGAGACTCCGCCTCCGACCCCGCCTCCGCTGGGGGAGAGAATAACGTTCACTGCACAGGCACCACTAAACCGCCTTTCCTCAATTAGTAGATTACATAATACATAATAATGCAAATACGCAGTGGAGAAACACTTATTTGTGAATATGCATTGCCCACAATTTGCAAAAGCAGTCTTAAATTTCATGCTCCTTCCTCTATCATATGAAAATATATTTGTCCTGTTAAAAGCCCGCTAATTCTATTGCCGAATACGTATCATGCAATCACGTCCTGAGGGACCATGGGAAACAGTGCGTAAACAAGGAAAGTAAAAACAGAAACTACTTTAAAGGATAGTTACAAGCAGAGTTACAAGCAGCATCACATCGTTCAGATTCCAAATGGCAGGGTTTTGAGGAAGTGTGGCATAGGAGAGGTAACCCCTTTATCTGACCCGTCTGATGTGGGTCAGATAAAGCCAGAGGGGAACGAAAGAACAGAGCTCAAAAACTTCCGACCATGAGTTTCTCACACTAAGCCAGCGTGCACCGATTTAGGCCGATTGACACGGGGAAGTAAACCGAGGTTTGCCTAGTACTGCAGTACCGAGCTTGGCCTGCAGGGAGGCGATGCGCTGCTCCAGGCCTTGCCGCAGGCTCTCTCCCCTCTCCAGGGAGCGCAGCAGGTTGGGGATGTTGAGCACGGTGCCTTTGTGCGTCACCACGTCGCCGCTGCTGCTGCCCCCGGCCGACCGCCGGGACGAGCTCCCGCCCCTGCCGGTGGTGCTGGGTATCAGCGCGCGGTTTCCTGGAAACACACGGCGTTAGGAGGAGGAGCGGGTCAACTTCCCGCCACACGCTCTTCCTGATTAAACTGAATTCAACTCCCCCCGTTAACTGGACAGCACTGCATGCAGTACATACGGTGTGGTGCATAAGTATTTGGACAGCAGTACAATTTCTGTTCTTTTGGCTCTGTACTCCAGCACTTGAAAAATGGTTCAAAATCCACAGGTTAAAGTGCAGACTGCCACCTTTAATTTGAGGCCATTCACAACCATATTGGGCAACATTTGGAGGAATGGCATCCCTTTTTATAGAACGTCCCTCCACTTTAGGGGGCCAAAACTAATTGGACAGGTGGCTTCTCAGCTTTTTCTGATGAGTCAGGTGCACTCCATTGCTGCCTAGAGTGCAGGCATAAGGAATGCGAAAATATCAGTATCTCGTCTTCATTATAAGCTTTTAAGTGCCTTTGGAGTCTGTTATTGTGTTTGTCACCACAAGAACCTAGCTGTGCTAATGACAGTCAAGGAAGCCATAATGAGGCTGAAAGGAGAGGGAAAACGACATTGGCCAAACAATAGGCTTTCCAAAATAAACAGTTTGTAACCTCATTAAGAAGAGAGAAGGTACTGATGAGCTCAGCAATTGCAATGCCCACTGTAAAATACCCCCAAATTAAAGGTGACAGTCTGCACTTTAAATGTTAAATATTATTTCATTTAATATCTACTGTGCTATAGTGAAGAGCCAAAAAAACAGAATTTGTACCACTGTCCAAATACCTACAGACTATAAATGTAACCGCTCTAACACTGCCAACAGCATGTCTGTGCTTAACAGTAGCATATGTCAGTAGTGTGTGTCTGTAGCATGTGTATGTAGCATGTGTCAGTAGTGTGAGTCTGTGTTGAACAGCGTGTCTCAGTAGCGTGTGTCAGTAGCGTGTCAGTAGGGTGTCTGTAGCGTGTGTCAGTAGCGTGTGTCAGTAGCGAGTGTCAGTAGCGTGTGTCAGTAGCGTGTGTCAGTAGCGTGTGTCTGTAGGGTGTGTCAGTAGCGGGTGTCAGTAGCGGGTGTCAGTAGCGGGTGTCAGTTCTGCATTCTGACCCTGCAGGGTGGAGTCGGCGTCACTGTGTTCGGGGTCCTCCCATCGACCGGCCAGTCTCCTGTACTGACACAGCTCACCCACCACAGCCCTGCAGACCAGCTCTCTCGCCTGGTGCACACACACACACACACACACACACACACACACACACAGCATTAGTGAGCGAGGCAGTAATACCACACAGAGAGAAGAGCATCAACATTAATAAGATACACGCAGACTCGCGCACACACCTGCATGGGGGTGAGGTGCAGGCCCAGGGACAGCAGGACGTCCTGGAGGTCTTGGCCCCTCAGGCTGCCCACGAGCTGCCTGTCGAAAAACACCCAGGACAACAACACCTTGCGCGGTAGGACAGGGCTCCACCCCACAGGCCGGTCCTGGGGGGGTAGAACCAGCAGGAGCGAGGGAGAGAGGGATTGAGGGAGAGGGGGGAAATGAGCCCATGGGAAAAAGCGAGAGGGAGAGAAGAGAAGGGAAAGAGAGATAAATTAATAATCAGAACACAGCACCTTCTGTTAAAAGCAGCACACCCCACGCACAGAGGAGGCCCCAGCACCTACACTTTCTCTGGCTGATGCGCCGTCCAAGTTATCAGAGGGCACAGCCTGCGTCTTGCCCTCCTCCAACACCGTCTCTGAAGGACAGGAAAGACAATACTGAAATGTGGCGTTTTACAACATGGCATTTTTACATACAATCAATAATTTTTTTATTCCAGTATTTCACTTTTTTTTGTAAAATCTCATCAACATGCTCCATGTCGGCAGACTGCCGGCACCCAAACAGCGAGTGGAGGTCATTGGAAAGGGTCACGGCACTGACAGAACTGCACTGACTCTGGGCTCCCTCGTGCCCTGCAACTTGGCAGGACCCAACCAGCAGCAGCAGCAGCACCAAAGTCAAGGAAGCCATCATGAGGCTGAGAAATCAGGCGAAAAACTGCTCACCGTTCTCTCCATCCTTAGTCTCTGTCAAATTTCCATCCCTCTCTTCTCTGTTCTTGTCCTTTTCCTCTTCTTTGGGGTCCCCCGTGCTCCCCCTCTCCTTGCGGCTTCTCCGCTTGCCGTCCTTGGCTCCAGACCCCCGGGAGTCCCGCTCTCCCTTTTTCCCCTCCTCGCCCTGCGGGGCCAAATGCAGTGACGGAATAAGACGCGTGAACGCGTGAGGGGGAGGCGGCGTTTACTCCTTTACTGAATGTTGGGTACCGTGGGCAGGCCGCTCTCCTCCACCTCTTCGGTCTCTGGGCCGGGAGGGGTGGAGTCCTGGGGCAGGGTGCACAGACTCCGGTAAATCTGCAGCCCAAAATCCCTCTGCAGCATCTCACTGAACAGCTCCGCACTCAGTCCAACCTGAGGGGGGGGGGGGGGGGATAAAGGTGGAGAGGAATACAAGGGAAGAGATAAAGAGGAGACAGGGAGGGGGAGAAAGAGGTAGAGAACAGCAATGTGGAAGAAAAAGCAGATGAAGATCATTAATTAATTATTTCAACAACATGGGATTTTTTTTGCTGAAATCTGTGAGAAGGGAAATGGAAGCAGGACTGTGAAGCAGGGTGGCTGGAGGGGGGTGGGGCCAGATATGGCTGGTGGGCGTGGCTGAGAGGACATACCTCAAAGGCATCCTGGGACTGTGAGTTCCGGGGCTCGAGCAGAGAGGAGAGAGGGAAGGAGGACAGGCTGGTCCCAGGAGCGGGGTACACCACAAGGGACGGGTCCTCTGGGAGGGCCTGTGTACCACCCTGAGACAGGGAGAGATTCATTCGCCATTACACTTCATTTGGAAAAAGAAAATCGCTGGATATTGTTCTACGGTGTCTCCCTGTACAATCCTGTGAGTAAGAATGTATCAGCTAAACACAGACACTCACACTCACACACATACAAGCAGTACCTCCTGCTCTTCCTTAGTGCTGGCCCTCAGCTCTGCCCACTCCTCCTCGGTGGGAACAGAGCGCCACACGTCAGGCAGGTAGAACACCACCGTCTCCACCTCCTCCCCACACAGGTAACGCACCGCCGCAATCTTGTACCTGAGAGAGAGAGAGAGAGAGAGAGAGAGAGAGAGAGAGAGAGAGAGAGAGAGAGAAGAGAGAGAGAGAAAGAGAGAGAGAGAGAGAGAGAGAGAGAGAGAGAGAGAGAGAGAGAGAGAGAGAGAGAGAGACCGGGTGGAGGGGAGGGAAAATGACAGGTTAAACCAGGTGTGGGCAGTTCCACTCCTGGAAGGCCAGGGTGAATGCAGGTTTCTGTGTCCACCAATTACCCTGGCTAAGTGACTGGCTGTGTACACCAACACTGGTTAGCACATCGATTAGATCAAAGTATTTTATTGGGACATAAGAACAGTCTTCAGCTGCCATTCATGTAGCAAAAATGTCAGATGTAAATGACCTCCGATTTAAACTGTACCATCACATGACATGACATCACACACGCACGCACGCACACACACACTCCAGTCCTACGGTGCATGTACTGACCACTGGGAGCAGTGGGCCAGGTCCAGGCCGGTCTGCTCTCTGACGCAGCGCACGGCCGTGCGGATCAGAACCAGCGGGTCCTTGGCTGGGTTGGCCCCGTCCTCCTGGGGACACCAGCGCCCCCCCAGCAGCTGCAGCTCCGCCCCCTTTACCGCCAACAGGAACTGCCAGACGTACAGGGGCACACAGAATCGCATACTTCAAATCCCACTGGCAGAAGCGGGCAAGTAGGCACACACATATACACGAACACAAACATGCACAGCAGTGGAGCTACACTACATTGTGTGTGAAGAGGATAGCGTCCATGATATACTGTCCCATTCAGTATAAACTTAGCTAAGCACATGAAATCACATTATATCACATTCTACAATAAATGTCATTGATTTGATGACAGTAGAAAATTTTAACTACAAGTGTTCAATTACCCATAATATTGTAAGTTAGTGGAAGTCTTATTTTAGAAGTTCATGCTTTGACAGCACAGGTGGTAACACACACCAGAGAGGAGTGTGTGGGGAGGGAGAGCGTCTCCTGACCTTGATGAGCGTCGTTGGGTGCACAGCACCCCCCTGTGGCTCCAGCTGGTCCTGCACCAGGCCACAGCAGCGCTGATACAGCTCCTCTGCAGCAGGAACAGACAGCAGCATCACCTGAGAGAGAGAGCAGGGAAAGAAGTGGAGGGAGGGAGAGAAAGAAGGGGAGAGAGAAAGAAGGAGAGAGAGAGAGCAGGGAGAAAAGGAAAAGAGAGAACGTGGAGGGAGAGAGAAGGTGAAAGGGAAAGTGAAAGATAGTGTGTGTGCATGAGAGAGGGAGAGAGGGAGAGAGAGATCAACCCAGCACATCCTGTTCCTGAAATGAGTCCTGCTTCTATATGCAGCTCTGGGTAACGGCTCACACGAGCGGTCACACGCACCACCTGTCGTTTATGAGGAGGCAGGTGGCAGGTGTGCGGGGAGTCACCTTGGCCGTGTAGGCGGATCCCGGGCTGGCGGGCGCTGTGGTCTCGGAGGGAGGCTGGGCCGGGCCCACGTAGAAGGGGCAGGGCCCGGAGAGGGTCAGGGGCTGGTCAGGAGGGAAGCTCTCCGTCCAGCTCAGCTGCAGGTGGAGGAAGTTTTCTGGGAGGGGCAGGTGGGGGTACCTCCGCTGCACCTCCAGACTGTCACACGCCAAGCTGGGGAGGGCAAGAGGAAGAAATAAGGAAATAATAACTTTGCACTAACTGCTACCTCAGAGCTGACAAACCTCCATACTGAAGATCTCCACATGTTCACATTAGAGGTGAATTCATTAATACCCTTACACTGGATTAATCTCAGCAGGAGGCAATTTTACAGAACTGTACTGTGAATTTAAGCTATTCATCAGACAATCATCAGGAGGCCAAGTGGAGGCCCCCAGCTGTGGCTGTTCTGATCGGTTATGACACTTCGGAAGGGGAAAAAGGGCTTTCAAATCTCTGAAAGATAAAGGACGAGGACGGGTGTCGAGGTAGTCGCATGCAATTAGGCTCTACGCGTGTCTATCGGGGTATGCAGAGACAGAAACGGTGACCGCGAGCCAGTGGTGTCTCTCTCTGCGCCTCTGTCTCTGCACGTCTATGTCTCCGCGCGTCTCCCCAGTCCCGTACCTGTCCCTGGAGAAGCGCGAGAACAGGGGGCAGTTCTGTGGCGGCGCGGGGCTGCTCTTCTTCTGCCCCTCCTCCAATGCCCCCCTCCATCTCCTCCTCTTCTGGTGCACCCCATCACCACACCAGGGGCCAACGTCCTCCCTGAGAGAGAGAGAGAGAGAGAGAGAGAGAGAGAGAGAGAGAGAGAGAGAGAGAGAGAGAGAGAGGTGAGCTCAGAGAGGAGTCCCCTCAGCTGCTATTGAGGCTCAGTTCATTAAGCCCTCCAAACACAGTCTCGGGCTCAAGACAGCATCAGAGGGACAGTGAGTAAAACAACTTACAGAGAGCAAATTATAATAGTTCACTGCCATTTTGGATGCATTATCCTTTCGATTATATTTCTAATTCTGTATTTCATTTATTCTGTTTATTGTAGTGATCAATTATTATTGTCTATCTGTTATGCTTGTTACATTGATGAATGCTTTGGCAATGTAAGTTTACGCTTACCATGCCAATTAAGCTTATTTGAATTTGAACGAGAGCGAGTGCAAGAGAGAGAGAGAGAGAGGGGTGTGAAAGGGAAGGGAGGAGGGAAAAGGGGACACAGAGGCGCACAGACAGGCAGGGTACTGAGGTCGCAGCAAACAGATGTGTACAGATGGCCACACAGTATGCGCGTGACAGAAAAAAAAAAAATCACACGGGTCCTGTGGAATAGAAAACGCTAGAAAACTCACCAGCGCCCACCCCTCCGAGCCCCCATGCCCTCGCTGTGTCTCTTCCGGTTTCCTCCCCCCCACGCGTCAAACTGACCCCCCCAGGGAGCCTGGATGTGGGGTGGGGTCTGCAGCAATCCCGCTGAGGGAGGGAGAGGGAGAGAGAGAGAGAGAGAAATGGAAGAGGGGAGTAAACACACTCAACAATGTGTGACAGTCTGAAACACAAAAGCATGGCATTTATCATTCGTTCACATTCACCACTTATATTTCACTGTGCTGCAGACAAACAGAATTTTAAAACCGAGACTTGAACCTCCACAAAAACTTTAAGAAATGCACTGCATGACTGCAAATGAAAACGGCAAGTAATTTTTTTTATATTTTAATATATATAATATATATAATATAAAAACTCATTTAGTTAGTATACTGGACATTCAAGCAGATGTAGAGTGACTATTTATCATAAAAACTACGAAAAGACTTTCGGCAACCTAAGCAAGCGATCGCCATGGCAATAAAGCAGATTTCTAGTTGAAGTTGAGAGACGTCAGCTCCGCAAGGGCACGGAGAAAATCACTCACGCTTGGGCGGGTTCTGCAGCATGCTGGGAATGAGCGGCGGAATCTTGGGAGACTTCAGCAGTGGCTGTGGCTTGCTTCCCAGAATCCCCGGCTTCTGGCTGGGCGCCATGGAGGGCAGGAGCGGAGGGGGGGATTTGAATGGCTGAGGGGTAGGAGGGGTAAAAGAGATGGGTTTTACATTATATTACATAAATGGCATTTGGCAAACGCTCTTATCCAGAGCAACGTACAGTTGATTAGACTAAGCATGAGACAATCCTCCCCTGGAGCAATGCAGGTACCCCCCAGTCATGCACCTTAACCACTACACTACAGGCAGCCCTACAGGCAGGCCTACGCCCTACACCAGGTTTACACCTGTCCTGACCTCCTGAAGGAAAATACATGCATCTTCTCCTTGTTACGGACATACCGTTTCCATTTCAAAAATTGTATATATATTTTTTACCTTCTATTAAAATAAACCTGGTTTGTCCAAATATATCTGACTGATATGTTTTTGGGAATATTGTGATATCGTATTTTATCATACATTTACTATGTATTCTCTATGACCAAATTCTTACATCAATCCGTTGTGTTTGATGTCCCATTTTAGACAGGACTATGTACTAGTGTATTAAATAGGCAGTATCTTATGGGCACATACCTGGCTGTTGAGAGACTGCACTCTCTGAGCTGTCCAGCTGACAGATACTGAGGGGTCCCACACCGCCTTCACCAACACCTTCTCCCCCAGCTGGGGAATCCGACCTATCACATCACTGAAGGGAAGGAAGGGGAGGAGACAAAGGTTGTTATCTAAAATTAACAAAATTGAACTAAAATTACATATGGATTCAGTAATTATTTGAAATTTTTTTTAGCCATTTAGACATCATGTGACTACTCATAAGTTAACACAATGCATTGAAAACCCTATATGACTGTTTTTGTAGTTTTCTAATGTTGCCAGTTACCAAGACTTACAAACAAGTTAACAAAAGTCAAATTAACAAGCCATTTCTGGCGATGCCCTTGCCAAAAGAAGAAAAAACATTCTGCCACTTTAATTGTGGGCCAAAGTTAAGATCAGAATGTTTCAGAATGGGGTAAAAGTGCACTTTAAGGAGCTACAACGAAGGACACTACAATAAAACACTGTTACACAACAATAATATTCAACATAAAACTGAGACAGTGAGGCAGAGAGAAAGAGAGACGAGACAAGGACACATTAGAAGAATAAAAAAAAAGAAAACTGCACCTTGTCTGAAAATGAACTTCCTGGTCAACCATCCCATAATTGTCTTGCAGCTGGGTAACGACCCCAGTGAAAACACGTTGCTTCAACTAAAACAGAGACAACATGGACTTTAAAAGCAGACCGTGAATAACAGAGGTGTAATGGGAATTAGCCTCCCCGTGCCTGTGCACCCAACAGCCTGAGTGCCATGGCTTTCCTACGCCGTACAGCTTAAGGCTAAGGAAACCTTATTAAACACAAATTAAAGCAGAAGGAGCCGCTTACCTGGGGCTCCATCCAGGTGGATAAGATCCCTTTGCAGGAGGGAATGTTCAAGAAGAGCTGGGGTCTGTGAAATATGCACACAGGATGAAAAGTGAGGTGGTCACAAGAATGCCCACCAAGCTTTCAGTTATTACGCCTTATGAACATGCTAAACAGCTGTGGAATGGACATGAGAAGAAGATGGCCATGTACCTACCTTTGCACTCCAAAGGCACACCTGTGGGTTTTGTAATTCTCACAAGCTGAAACTGATCAGAGAGAAAAAGTGTTTTAGAAAATTGATCATGTTTTGAGAAAGTGAGAAATAAGAAAAACAGCATGAAACATGTGTTTTGGGACAGAGTGTGGGACAACAACATTCTACAGAAGGGAAGAAGATAAGGTGGTCTCATCATCCTTGTTTAACAAACACCCCCAACATCATTGCCCCTGAAAGGATGCAACTGCAGTGAGACGCCATTTTGTGGAAGGTACCACTAACTCTATAAACTGTATGATTTTTCTTAACTACAGCTGAAGAAAAAACACACACAAGGAAAAAATGCTAAGTAATAGTATAAGGTGTTGTTGGCAATTCCATGGAAGAGTGAAGTGTTTATGCTCACTTAGAACCAGCTTCCCCATGTCGTTTTGGAATGTGCTTTGCAAACAAATCCTTTCCTGCAGATCAAGCGCACTTGGGCCTTTTCCAGCTAGCTATCATTTATTAGCAGCTCCTTACAGAAATGCATATTAAGTGTAAACTAAAGATAGTTTCAGGGCAAAGTCCAAGTTCCTTTTAGGTACTTTTGTAAAAATAGACGAATAAAGAAAATAAGGACGAGAATCCTGGAGAACAGGATAAGGAGATGGGTGGAACAATGGGAGTGGCTTCAACCTGCAGGTTCATTCATTCTCCCTCGTGTGCGGCCGTGTACATGTTCACTCCGCTTTGGACAGTGCAAGAGCCATCAGGGCGATGGTTTGATGGTGTAATTACTAATACTACAGTAAAACGGCACGAAGACACAAACTATAACTTACCAAACAAACTTATGATTGGCTCCAAATGGCATCACCACTCCTCTTTCCAAAAATGATATGAGGGTTGCGTTTTTCCCTGGAAACACAGTCGTACAGAAATAAATGCTACATATGTTCTTGTTGCTACAACTAGCTAGAACACAGTTCGACTGAATGCTGTTTTTCACCATCTTACAAGTTACATAATTTTGTAAGAAAACACAGATATAACTATCCACTGTATACTCATATCTTGTACAATGTCAGGTAACGTTAAGTGGAAATAAAGTTGAAGATTTAAAAAAAGTGAAGGCAATTGGTGATGGATATAAATCCACGCCCCTAATGGGCTATTTTAGCAAAATAACTGTGCTGTAACTTATTCAGTGTATGCACAGCAACACAACAACAATCACATTTGTTCGCCGACTAGTTTTTTTAAGCTGTAACGTCGTTGGCCAGCTAGCTACAAATCGATTGAGCTCAGCGTTCCACTGAACCATAGAAACATATCATCTTCGTCATCTTATCCGGTTATGATCGAATTACTAATAGCTCTGCCAATTGTGTTAGCCAGCTAGCTAGTTAGTAAGTTACAGTCAGGCGGACACTACAGTAAGCTGTAGCACGTCTCACTTAAATGCATTGAACTAGCTAGCATTAGCAAACTCGCAACAGCAATTCCAGATTTTTTACATACAATTGCCTAATCAAGTTGCTGAAACAAGAGCAAGAAGTTATGTTGCGCGAATGTAGTACAGTTTTAGCCCACCTACAAATGTATATGTTTTACTGCATGCAGTAGCTTACTTTTCAATTGCTTCCAAATTCGGCCCGGTTTCCTTTTCCTGGTCGCCGCTTTTGTTTGTTGGGTCACAAAGCAGAGCGGTCTACGGGAGGAACGCAGCCTTTCCCAGCAACACCCGTGGCATGTTCTAAAAGCACTACTGCCATCTGGCGGCCATGTATGTAGCCTAACGCGAAGGCCCAAAATTAGACTATTATTGTTGCACACACGAATCATAAGAACTATTACTGTTATCATCGCCGTGAATGGACGTTGGCCGAAAGTACAAAAAGTAAAGCAACCAGTCCATTCGTGTTAACTAACGAGTAACTGAAGTTCACATTGTTCTCAGAACTGGATACACATATTAAAGAGCTATGGTTTAAGAGTTTACTGTCTAATTAATTAATTAATTAAAATGCAGATAATATGATTTAAAACGAACAGTTTTGCCAGCAAAACTGGCTACTGGTCAGCTTCAAATGTCTTATGCTGTTCTGACCCTGATGCGAATATGCACCAGTGATGTTAAATTGAGAAGTGTATTCAATTGCTTGATGATATTTTAAAGAATAAATATAATTATCCACAACTGCAATCTGTTCCCCAGAAAGAAAGAAAATGAATGCTCGATCCGAAAGTGCGTTATACACAGTCATTTTAACTGGGAAAAATGTGCCAGCATTTTAATGTATTAGAAATAGATTAATTCACGTATTCATCATAAACATTCACATGCACGCCCATGACACTAAATCAATTTGCCTAATGCCTATATATAATTCCAGTCGTCTCCCTAAAGTAGGTCTATAATGTTGTTTTGTAGCGAAGAAATTACACTAATAAATTAGAACGTCCTCCCGTACGCTAGATGGCACCTCGTCGTCTGATAATCTCAAATTTTCCAACTTTCCCCCCACACGCACAGCTGCCCGAGACACACGTGTGAGCAATGGCTTCTGACAGGCTGCAGTTTCATGAGATGGGTTTGGATGATCGCCTGCTAAAGGTATGGACATGGACCCTGTCTGATAATTACTGTGTTCATTTGAATAGGGAGTAGTCAGACTTCAACTCAATCTGACGATTGACTATTTAGCTTGCTAGTTGTGTTGCTAAAGCTGCGTTGCCTTTCCAGATGGCTACGCAGCTAGCAAGTTAGCTAGTCGGCTATCTATCTGACGATAACAATTTCTCAGCCAAGCCGGCTATTCCTATACGTGTTGTATCTCTCCGGCTGAACCGTGACTTAACTTGGATACTGCTTCGTGTTGTTGGTTTTCGTTGATTGCTGATGGTCATGTCTCTGTAGGCGTTGGCGGACTTAGGTTGGGCGCAACCCACCTTGATCCAGGAGAAAGCAATCCCTCTTGCATTGGACGGAAAGGACCTATTGGCCCGGGCTCGGACCGGCTCGGGGAAAACCGCTGCCTACGCAGTGCCAATCATCCAGCGCATCCTTACCTCTAAACAGGTAGCTAGAATTGGTGTGGATGTAAAGACGCTACAAAACTACAATGCAAGTTCTGATACCACTCCAGTAAACAAACAAACCGGATATATATTTTATCAGATGTTCTGTTGGTTTTTGGGTAGGGGTGATTTCTGAGATCTGTATGTTTTTCTGGTTCTCATCAAATTATAGCTTCGACCTCTTTGTTAAACATGATACATCTATGCTAATCCTGGTTTCACAATTATACATTAAAGTAGATTTAAACAATGGAGTGTTTTTCTAGGACATATTTTAGCGGTTGACATGTGTGCCCATGCAGACGGTGCGCGAGCAGGCGGTGAGGGCGCTGATCCTCGTGCCCACCAAAGAGCTGGGCCAGCAGGTCCAGGCCATGGTGCGCCAGCTGACTGCTTTCTGCGCCAGGGACGTGAGAGTGGCCGACATCTCCGGGAAAGCCGATCTGTCCGCACAGAGGTCAGCCAGGCAGCCAGTACGATGTACATCCTGCCGTCTTTAAAGGGTCTCTGTGTCTGGGGATTCATTTAAAAGCATAAGAAATATATTTACTTCTAAGACCGTTTACTTCTGTGCCAGTGGGGTCGTGGTGTTGGAATTGAGAAAATGGGTTTGATATTTTGCATTCTAATGTAGTTTAATCGTCCGTTGCAATCATGGTTATGTATGCGATTGTGTTTGAGCATCTGATGCAAAAACTAGAAACAATTCTTTAGGCACACGGGTCGAGAGATCCTGGTTGCATAGATTGAGTTATAGGCATGATGAGTATGTGCATGTGTGGTACATTTAGGCATGTGCATAGATGTGTATTTATGCATCTGTTCTGTGTGTGCACCCTTCTGTATGTCCTGCTGTCCAGGCCCATCTTAATGGAGAAGCCGGACATAGTGGTGGGCACACCCTCGCGGGTTCTGGCCCACCTCAGTGCCCAGAATATGACCCTGCAGTCCTCCCTGGAGATGCTGGTCATCGACGAGGCCGACCTGGTCTTCTCCTTCGGCTTTGAGAGCGACCTCAAGAGCCTCTTATGGTATGAGAGCTCGTTTCAGACCCACATGTCACCTACTGACCAAGAACTCACTCACTCACTCACTCACACACACACACACACACACACACACACACACACACACACACACACACACACACACACACACACACACACACACACACACACACACACACACACACACACACACACACACACACACACACACACACAAAACACTCACCTATAACAAGACATACATGCACTCAAGTTCCCATAAGTGAACATGCTGTGTGACAAATGCATGTCAGCATACTCTGACCTCTAGTGTTTAGGCTGTTTTATACCTTGACTAAGATTCTGACCCACTGTCTGATTTTTTGTAGCCACTTGCCTAAGATCTACCAGGCCTTCCTGATGTCTGCGACTCTGAACGAGGACGTCCAGTCCCTGAAGGAGCTGGTGCTACACAACCCTGTAAGTAGCGAAGTCGCAACACCAGCTTCCCTATGCCTAGACTGGTAGCCATGAGGCTGCAAGCAGTGATGCTCAGTGGCGCTTTGCTGTGCGGGGTCCATGAGGACTGGCAGTGGGGATGGTGTTGTTGGGGGATAAACTCAGCCCTTCTGGATGGGTTGATAGCGGTATTTGAAGTGCATATTGGAGGTTCACAAGGATGTTCGCCGGGGGTATTGAGAGGGAGTCCATGCTCCTGGGATTACATTACATTACATTAAGGGCATTTAGCAGATGCTCTTATCCCGAGCGACGTACAGTTGATCGGACTAAGAAGGAGACAATCCGCCCCTGGAGCAATGTAAGGTTGTGCGGATCTTATTGTGGCTACACCAGGGGTCGAACCACCGACCTTGCGGGTCCCAGTCATCAACGTCCCATTGCCACGGTGTCTCCTAGGTGACCCTGAAGCTGCAGGGCTCCCAGCTTCCGGACAGCTCCCAGCTGCAGCAGTACAGCGTGCAGTGCGAGGAGGAGGATAAGTTCCTGCTGATCTACACGCTGCTGAAGCTGGGCCTGGTGCGGGGGAAGACCCTGCTGTTCGTCAGCGCCGTGGAACGATGCTACCGCCTCAAACTCTTCCTGGAGCAGTTCAGCATCCCGGCCTGCGTGCTCAACTCTGAGCTGCCTGTCCACTCCAGGTAATATCTAGCTCTGAGCTCACTGTACACTCCAGGTAATATCCAGCTCTGAGCTCTCTGTACACTCCAGGTAATATTGAACTCTGAGCTGCCTCATAATTATTTTCCCATCTACGGGAAGTAATCCGTTGTTCCAGTCAGTGTGTTCTGTATCCCGTCCCCATGAGTAGCTGTAAACTGGACTCACAGTACTATACCCCCCCCCCCCCCTTCCTTTCAAGGTGTCACATCATCACTCAGTTCAACCAGGGCTTCTACAATTACATCATCGCCACGGACGAGCAGAGCCTGGCCAATCCCAGCGCACCGCCAAAGGGGAACGAGGGCACAGGCAAGAAGAAGAAGAAGAAGAATGCAGGGAAAGGAGCAGGGTGAGCGAAGGGCAAGGAGGCGGGAAACCGCCATTTTGGATTGTTTGTATATGACATTTCATCCGTTTCTGGCATTTCGAGGGTGGAACCTTGTTACAGCAAGTGCACAAAATGTGAGCCTTATTTACACTTACGTAAGAAGGCAAGGTAAAGTTTGGGACATGCATGGATTGAGTCTAAGCCTATGATAACGGCAAGTACAAAGTCAGCCTAAATGCAAGTTTGAATGGATATTATCCATACAAAGCTCAATTTAGTCTAGGACGAAGCTTAATCTGTGTCTGTGAAACCGGCCCTATAAATGGCAACGCAAGGCTCATTAGAACCTGCTTCCCTACGCAGATATTAAGTGCAGAAATAGGTGGCATAACACTTGTTGCTGTCCAGGACTACACTAAAATGCCAAAGAACCATAAATCAAAATGCATAAATAGCAAAAGTACTATTATTCTTGCTGTATTCACATTCATTTAGTTAATTTCATTTGTGTGTGTTTCCTGTGCCCACAGAGGGAAAGATAAGGAATACGGTGTGTCCAGGGGCATTGACTTCCAGAACGTGTCGAACGTTCTTAACTTCGACCTCCCCACCAGCGTGGACTCCTACATCCACCGTGTCGGCAGGTGAGGTGTTTGTCACACATACACATTGAGAAACCCATCCATCCATCCATCCATCCATCCATCCATCCATCCATCCATCATCTTAACCCGCTTATCCTGAACAGGGTCGCAGGGGGGCTGGAGCCTAACCCAGCCAAGAAACTATAGAACCTAACCCAGCCAAGAAACTATAGAACCAGAGACCGTTGCAGCATAAACCGGGGTGTGCGCTGGCCTCATTTTCTGTCTCTTGCCTCCTACAGAACGGCCCGAGCGGATAACCCTGGCACAGCTCTCTCCTTCGTGTCGCACACAGAGCTCCCCCTGCTGGCCCAGATCGAGGATGCACTCGCAGGAGGTCAGCATTCTAATGACTTAACGCTGTTAAATTTTGATCATGGATTGCGGTAATATAGAGCTTTTATATTATTAATTTTACTTATAATCTCAGTATCTGGGACTTCTTTAAACTGAAGTGCAGAAACTCACCACAGGATAGAATTTAATGACCACAGTGGATTAGAATCTGCATGGTTTTAACTACTGTTACTTTTGCATCTGTGCTGGTGTTAATGTACGGTTTACATGCTCTTTAGCTCAAAAATCTGGGAATAGGGGCCACTCAGCCAGTAACGTCTTCTATTCTATGTGCTTTACAGAAAACGCAGACTCTGCCTTGAAACCATATAGCTTTAAAATGGAGGAGATTGAAGGATTCAGGTACAGGTGTCGGGTAAGTGCATCCCAGCACAGAGGAACCTTTTTTGTGTGAAATTGCACAGAGAGGTAGCCGTTTAGCCAGAGAACTAGTGGCTTTTTACACAAGCTTATGCTCTTTTCAATGGGATGTTTTGCAACTGAGGATTTTAAGACCAACCGTTGTATTTCTTTTCCAACTTTCGCCACTTACTTGGCATAACAATACACAACAACAACAAGGGCTTCAGTACTCTCCATCACCATTCTCAGAGGCTGCTAAAGATGATGGCCACTTAGACTTCAGTGGAAAACATGCTAACTGATGTGTTCTTATAATATTCAGAACCATCATTATACTCAGAAGAGTAAGTTTGAGGGTTGAGACTGATGTGTGTGTGTGTGTGTGTGTGTGGACTGCAGGACGCTATGCGGTCGGTCACCAAACAGGCTGTGAAAGAGGCTCGACTGAAGGAGATCAAACAGGAGCTGCTTAATTCAGAGAAACTCAAGGTGAGTGAGGTGGTCTCCACTCGAGTGGCGCAATCAATGCGTGACGTCTTATTCCATTCGTTTAGCAGACGCTCTTGTCCGGAATGACTGTGTGTTTTAATTGGTGCATTGTGGACTGCTGGGACAGGGTAATGAACTACTGATTACTCACCCGGTTGCCTGCTCCTCCTTTTTCAGACGTATTTTGATGACAACCCCCGCGACCTACAGCTCCTGAGGCACGACCGCGATCTGCACCCTGCCGTCATCAAGCCCCACCTTAAGAATATTCCTGAATACCTGAGTGAGCAGAGGAAACACGCCACAGTGCTGTTATAGGCTCTAGACACACACACCCACACACTGCATATGAGCACACATGCTGTGATACAGTGGCTTCAGAAAGTATTCAGACCCCATTCACTTTTTGCACCCTTTGTGTGCAATAAAGTGTGCAAAAAGTGAATCTTTTGAATAATATGAATACTTTCTGAAGCCACTGTGTGGACACGTGTGCCTCCATAGACGGCATTTGCATACGTGTTACAGTATTATTCCTGCACTGGCCTGACATTGTGGTTTCTGCAGTCCCAACAGCCCTCAAAGGTGTAGCCAATCCCATCACTGGAAGGAAAAAGAGGTGGAGACCTGTGAAAACTGCGCCAGCGGGTGTTGTGAAAAATAAAAACTTCAAGGTGAGACATGCCTGTTTACAGGCCCATGTGAGGGACTCCACTGAATGCGTTAATATGAAGCTTTCTTCTGCCGTACAAACATGGAAAGATTGCTTCAATAGGGGAGAACTGCAAAACATTTAATTCAATAAAAACATTTTCCCCTTCGTGACCATGAGGACTGGTGTATATGATGTCATTTCCTGTTTCCACAGCATCAGCACAGAGGCAGAAACCCCCTGAAGAGCTTCCGCTACACGGGGAAGAAGGGCAAGGGAGGGGCCGCCAAGGCTGGCCAGTCCTAACACACTGGCCTCACCATGGACCTATCACAGACTCTTGGAACAAGGTGCCATCCAGCACCACCCTTCTGGATTGGCTCACTCGTGCCGTGTTGCTTGTTTTGTCCTTTCAAGGAAACTCAGAGGTGCTATTCGGCTGTGAGCTTTTCCAAGGACTGGTCAATTCAGTATAATGTGGTTCACATGAGCCATCCAACAAGCAAACTGACTGAACCTCAGAAGCTTCACCTGGATGTCCAGTTTGGGATTATCTTTATTTTTGATACTGAATTGAATTGCAATTAAAAATGATAATAATAATAATAATTTAGTCACCTGTTCACAGTTCTGCCATATGCAGTTTTCTTGTCTGAAAGTGTCTCTTGCTCTCTGGTCAGTCTGATGAAAGGTGTTTTTGAAGAGCGTTTTACTTGATCAGAACTGGATAATGGAGCTGTATTAGGTCAGAGTGCTGATGTCTTCGCTCAACACATTGCCGCCATCTCTTCTTCAGCAGCATCCCTTCGCCGCTGAGCCATGGTTGAGCCTGCTCAGGCTGTGCTGCGTGGTCTCTTCTCCCTCTCACGACCAGCAGGGGGCAACACCCATGCCTTTTGATCCGTCTTTATGGTTATACCTTGAGTGTATGTGTACTTCCTCTATGTTAAATAAATAAAAACTTTTATCATGATATTGATTTTTTTTTTTTTCCTTGTTTTGTTCATTTTGGTAGTTTGCAAAGAGTAGAATGAGGGATGAGAGCCTTGATTTGGCAGATTTGGGCATTTGTGTGAGTTGCATCATTGTGAGTTTGTTTTGGTTACAATGCTTTTCTAGACTGAAGCAAATTAAGGAAAAATAAGTAAGTAGCTATCCGTTCGGAATATTAATTCTGTAAAAAATATAAGTCCACAGCAACCTCTTTACAAATGATTCTGCAGTTACTTGTGAACATCAACAAAGCTCAAAAATGCACATTGTAGTTGTTGGCCCAACCCTGACTCACGTAGCATGGGGGAAACACAATGGACCGCAACATAAATACAATTCCACCAAACCAAAATCTCAAAATAGAAATGCCAAAAAATTATAATAAACACATTGATAAATAATCACACTAATCAAAAAGGAAACGCTTGGCATGAAAGTATCACACAGACCTACGTCTTTTTCAGCAAGTTTCTCTTCAAAAGTCTATCTAACCCTTCAGAGGCTTTTGGCTTTATTCTTATAGGCCAGGTGAACCCAGGTGCCGATAGTAAGGTAATTGGCTGCACATGCAGGAGCCAGCCAAAGGCACTTTGACTCATCGTCATTGTCGTGTAACAGGGCGGCCTGGGTTCTCATCGTTCACAGAGGACTATCAGAAACATTGTAAATGTTACACTTCTGGGCCCACAACCATTGTTGCACAATCCGATAGCTTCATACTTTAGTTTCAGTAATGTCCTGCCTGGTCAAGGCTTCCTGACCCACCAGAGACCACCTCCTGCAATATCTACTGTACCAATTCCAGATCATCTCTCCAACATACGTGGCCCCCAGCCCCTTCGCCCCCCCACACACCCTTTTTCAAGGCCCTTCCATCAGCTCATCAATCGCTTTTTACGACTCGCTCATCTATGCACGAATGCCGCTTTTATCTCTGCAGGTTCGCGTAGGCTCGCAGGGGAGGGGTGATTCCAAGAATACAGAACGGTGGTCCTATCTACAGTGTAGCCATCGCAGATAAGGGACCTGTGAGGCTGGAGAGAGGGACTTCTGTCACGTTAAGGGCTGGGAGCTCTTCAGTTTTAACTGAAAGCCATGGCTTTTAGCTCATCTCAGCTTCCAAGTTACTCAACACATTATCATAATGATGCTAGATCCAATACCCAACTGGATGTAAAGGGCTGTGAGTGGCCATCCATTAACCAATCAAAGTAACTTAAGAGGTCTGCTGATTGCCCAATGGGAGTGCAGCCTTTCAATTTTGAAAGCCAATGTTCATTACGACACTGGAGTGGCATTGCGCCATACAATGCAAGTAATACTATAGAACCAGGAACCATACGAAGAAATAAGTTTTGCTTGTCAACATTCTTATATACAGTTTTTCATGTGGAAAATTACGTCAAGCCAGATGGTCTAAACCAGGGGTCACCAACCTTTTTGAAACTGAGAGCTACTTCATGGATACTGAGTCATACTAAGGGCTACCAGTTTGTTTTGTCACGCGCACAATACTGACCTTTGAACTAGAGTAGGTCAGAGTTCACCTAAACTTATCTAAACTTCATGTATAATATACATATTTTTAAGATATTGTCATTTTTAAATCTATATAAATGCAAGTGTGATTAAAAAAAAATAGCAACAGAATAAAATTAAACTTTAGATGCAGCCCACTAGTGAGTTGTGCTATTTTTAGAACAGGCCTGCGGGCGACTCATGTGGTCCTTGGGGGCGACCTGGTGCCCGTGGGCACCGTGTTGGTGACCCCTGATCTACACACTCCAATTTAAAAAAATAGTTTTAGGCCTATGGACACAAATATAAGTATTTGACATCCTAAATGAGATCTTGCTGTGGGATAGGGTATGTTTGGGATATGATGTGCATAATATCACAGTGGCTTGGCTGTGATAAAGTAGTCTCAGCAGACTAAGGTCTACAGTACAGTGCAGGCAGGGCTGTTATCATACTGTAGATATGGGACACCTCACCTAACCCTGCCCACAGACCAATGAGTGTGTCGGGGAGGGACAACAGGAAAGTCTGTTTTCTTAAAGATTCTATGTGCTCCTGGAAGGAGCTGACAGGCGCAAATACAGTCATAGTGTAGCTGATAATTTATTAAATCTTGGTTTCATGGTGAAAGAAGTCTAGCAAACCATAGGAAGATACTCACTGAGTACTGCAGGCATTCAACGCAAACTGTACAAACTCTTACCTGCTGTTCACTTATCAATTTGAGATTTCAGCTTATACATTTTCCTGAGGTATAGTGATTATATGGTGTGTTGTATTGTCTTTCCAGTAATGAAATCTTTGTCTTTGAAGTGCTGGGGACACTATTTACTGTCATCAGGGAAGTTTATTTAAAATGTGTTTTTGTGTATGTTTTATGTAATTCAGATTGCTCTCCTTTTTGTATGGTTTATACCTCTGCTTCTCCTGAAAAGCTACCAACATCTGAAATGTATTGATTGTAGTTTGATTGTGTGTTTTTTTTGTTGTTGTTGTTCATCTGTGTGTCATCTAGTGTAGTCTGATGAAACAAGTTTCCATTTTGATTTTGGAATATAGTCAGTCTCCGAGGTAACCACGGAATCAAAATAGCAGTAGTATTTACGTGTGTACTATGATGTGGTAGTATTTACCATGATAAGCCAAACGAAAGAGCATGAGGAGTCTTATGTGCAGCTGTGCAGTGATGATGGCAGCTCTTCTCAGAAGGAAACCATGGTTAATAAAACAGGCTAACAGTAAAGGGCATTATTTTATCATTGTTTTCAATTCTTATTGACTAGATAAAGTAAATAAAGGTAAATTATTAAAACTGTTACTGATTGAAGTTAATGTTTGCCCTGTGGAAACCGCTTCGTATGATTGAGCAGATTATATGAACATTGTTCAAATCCTGTGTTCCTCCTCGTCTTTAGTTTCTGTGATGTGATCCACAGATTAACACCACAACTCTCACACGTTTACTTTAGAATTGGTTGAATGTAATTGTAACCCAATCTGATAAAAACATGAAAGGGGGACAAGATTATATTTTTGGGGTTTATTGCTAGGGGGGTTATAGGAGTGTAAATATCTCTGTTTACAGTCACTGGCTAAATATGGCTCTCTCTACCTCAACAGAATTTTCAAAATATAGAATTATTTACTTGTGTGTGTGTGTGTGTATGTATGTGTGTACATGTGTACTGTATATATTGCATACACTCAATGAGCACATTAGGTATAATTACACTTATTTTTTAGAATTATTGGTGTTCTGCTGCTGTGTGCCAATGGTTTGAGTGTTCTGAGATGCTCTTCTGCATACCACTGTTGTAATGTATCGTTATTTGCGTTACTGTCACCTTCCTGTCAGCTTTGACCAGTCAGGCCCTTCTCCTCTGACCTCTGATGTTTTTTCTCAGAAAAAGGCAGCTCACTGGATGATTTTTGCTTTTTGACCATTCAGCACTTTCTGAGATACTCAAGCCATCACAGTTTGATACTGGCTCAGGTGGAAAGAGCAGTTGTCTGGCAGTCAGAGGTTTGCCGGTTAGATTCCGCCCTGGTTGTGTTGAAGTGTACCTGAGCAAGACACCTAACCCCCAAATGCTCCTGACGAGCTGGTTGTTGCCTTACATGGCAGCCAATCGCCGTTGGTGTGTGAATATGTGTATGAATGGTGAATCAGAGGCATCAATTATACAGCGCTTTGGATGAAGGCGCTACATGTACAGGTCTACCTAATAAAGTGCTCAGTGAGTGTATGTTGAACTGCACTTTTAAATCCTTCCACCCATTTAAGGCTCTGATGGCCTCGGATATGATAGGGCAGCCATAAACCTGCAGTGTCTCCCATTCCTTATCACTATGCCCGTCTTGTCTAATCAAAATCAGTCTTATCAATACAGATAGTGAACATTCCACCAATGTGTGTGCATTTAATTACGATGTGGGGCCACTATTCATGGGACATAGGGCCCGTATGTGTCATGGCATTCAGCTTACAAGCATCTGGAATTTTGCTGGGGGCCACTCTATTCTTTTGGAACTTTTTCATAATTTCAGAGTACCTCATAATTGATTGTTTTGTTCAGATCTGGAGAAGGTCATGATATATTGATGCTGCCATTCTCATCCACCTCAAACCAGTGGGCAAGTTCTCATGCTCTGTGGATAAAGATACATTTAGGAAAACACCACTCTCTACAAGCGATACGTGCTTTAAGATGAAGTGGAGGTGAATATTCGGGACAATTAGGCTGACAATTGTCAGTCGGCATTGCTTTTTAAAGGGATGAGTGCACCCCATGCCATTGCTGGAAACCAGAATCATTCTGCAATGGTTCTGCAATGCACGCAGGGAAGAGATTATTTATAATTTAAATTATACAACAAGCCAATTTGTCAGCTTCTGCACAGCTTCCTGTCTGTATGAACATTTTAGGAGCTTCAGACATTTGAGCTAGAAGGGGGTAGGTTTTAACAGAAATGTATTCCCTCCAGGCCCCACCCGAGAGAGACCTCGGAGAGGTCCTTGAATGTCCTTTTAGCAGGTGGTCCAAAGTTTACAGCCTGCATTGTGACCTTGCTCTGAGAATGATAAGATAAATGCTGTCTCTTATGGAGACCCCCACCGGAAAACAGCATTACACCTCCTTTGCTACAAAAGCTCTCTGCACCTAAAGCCACCTGGCAATGCCAGCTGCTACCTTTGTATTTCATTAGCCTAAAGAAAAAATGTAATTTAAAGATTGAAATGTGTCAGGATATTGTAGTTCATAAAAAAGCTGTCAGCTAAATTCTTCCACTCAAACTTCCAGCAGGATGGGTGTTTGTGGGTTCTTCCTCTGATATTGTCCTTTCTCTTCTCCTTCTCTAGTTTCTGAGGGCCCACATTCCATGTGTGAAACATACTCTTTAATGGGGAAGACTTTGAGAAGGTGACATTTTTCTGTGAAAATAAACAATATAACAGTGTATACTTTTTTTTAACAGTTTAATATTTGTTTATCTATTTTCTACTTTGATTAGATATGTATATAAACTATTTTCATTTATTATCATTCATTCTGGCTGAACAAACATGTTTGAGTAGTGACATCATTGAACTGGAGGGAATGCATCCACCATTGACTACATTTCTTTCATATACTTTTTCCATTTCTTGTTTTACAAGAAGCCAAGTGACATCCATTTCCAGAGATAAATGCCAGCATTCAGAGGTATCTCGAAAGTACAAAGCCTTATCCAACTGATCGAAGAGAAGGTGGAGCATGTTTTTTTATTTTCTTTTTTGTTTCCTGTGGTGGCTTTCGGCAATGGGAGAACAGATTAGCCAGTTATTGTTCTCCTCACGCCCAGAGACCCTGACGAGGTGTCACCACCATCTCGAGGGTTAATCATCAGTCACGCCTCACCTGGTCCGTGCTCAGGGATTGGTGCCTCCACCATCAGGCCAGATAAGAGATGGCTGAGGTTCATAACATTGATACTGACGGGACAGGGGGTCCGCATCTCTCCCTGTGTGTCTCTTTCTCTCGTCCGTATCGAGGAACAGACTGAACAACGGGGTTAGTATCGATTTTGATCACCCTCACGGCGACACAACAACTTTCAGGCTCACCCCTGCACCAAATCTCCCCAACTGTCACTCATCACCCCGAGAGCCAGAAACTGGGATCCTGGCATGGGGCCCCCAAAGAGGAGCCAAACCCTCGCCGTCACCTTGATGTTCCTTTTCGCCTGCTTGGTAAGCCATCTTTGAAGCTATGAATTGGTTTGTCACTGTGAGACACTTGTGTTATGCAGTCCTAGCATTCACGTAAAAGAACAAATCGGATTTTTTGGAGATCACCAAAGTGTTTGCCACTTATTACGATTTATTACGTATGGTTTATCACTTATGGGTTTGGTATAACTGCACGGTTACACTGGTCACATTGTTAACTGCTAACCACTTGATATTACTCCACAAAGAGTTAAATTAAAAAACTATTATTAGCTATTATAAATGTACACAGTGTAAACAGAAATAACAAGCAGTGCAATAATAAAACAATATTTTAGAAAGGTGCAGATGGCAGATGGGTTAAAAACCCTGAAGGGCTTATAAAAAACAAAAACGTTGACTAAAAGAATTCAATATATAAACAAAAGTGAATAAATTAACTGAAAGTAGATAGACAAACTTAAAATAAATGCACAGCAAAACTCAAAAAAAGGAAAAAAGACACAAAATAAGGGAATAAGCACAACAAAATTGAGTTGTGAATGTGTGTTTGTGTCTGAATGTGCGTATCAAGGTGACGGAGCAGTCATTACACAGTTTGATCAATCAGACAGGCCCCTAGCCTAGAACTGAAGTTAGATGTGGTGGATTCATGGGCAATGCGGATATACAGTAGTTATTCTGTAGTCTTGATCCTCTGAAGCTGATCTGTATCTGAGTTCTGGTAATGTGTGGCGCAGAATCTGGGAAGGTGTGGTTTATCTGAGTGTCTAGAACAGTATGTTTGAACTTCAGAATGTAACTGGAAGTAAGTCCTACAGTGTTTGGGAGAGGAAACCTTTTTATCTCAATGCCAAAGCTGCAGCATGAATGTCAGGTCCACTATCTGCCTTTGGACAAACAATTTGAAATTGAACTTGGTGTAAAAACATTATGCCAGGCAGAATGTTCAGAGGACATGTGGGCGGAATTATATGTACACTCACAGAAATACGAAAAGTGCCTAAAAGGGTGCAAATTAATTGTACAATTAATTTGTACCTTAATGCAAATATTTAATAAGCCAATCATGTGGCAGCAACAAAATGCATAAAAGCATGCAGTCGTGGTCAAGAGGTTCAGCCATTGTTAAGACCAAATGTCAGAATGGGGAAGATCAGTAGTTGCACGGGGTCTGTTGTCAGTTCGATGTGCATCATCAGTAGTTTCCGTTGTTACATGGGCCATTCCGTGTCAACTCAAAAGTGCACTGTAATATCTCAATTCCTTTACATTTTTGTGTGCTGGAAAATTCCAGAAAATGTGAGCTTCATACGCTGCTTCATTTTTGTGGGGGCCTTTTGTAAGGGGCCATCACTTGAAAAGTGCCAAGTTGCACAGAATCTTAAATTAATTAATTTAAAATGTCCATAATTCGACAAGCAAACTGCCAAGTCATTTGATATTTGGGCTCTTGTGAGTAGATGCTATGTACAATTCAAATCTGGTGTCAGACTACTCTTTGTTTTGAAAATATTGGGCCTTAAATGTGATATTTTGTTCACAAGAACCAATTTCTGAAAAAGTAAACCCATTTACTTTTCCAATCTACAACTGCTCCAGCATAGACCCAATCTACAACTGCTCCACAACAGTGGTATGCAGAAGAGCATCTCTGAACACACGTCAAAACTCTTAAGTGGATGGGCTACAGCAGCAGAAGACCAATAAGTAAAAAAATATGTTTAATATATACCTGATAAAGCACTCAGTGAGTGTACACGCAGTGGAGTTCAACAGAGGTAAGAGGTACTTGCAAAACAAGATTTAAATGTAAGCAATTGGCTGCTGCCACTCAATGATATCCACTAAATGTCTCACAGAAAGGGTCATTTGAACTGAAAAATATTTTCCATCATGGTTTTACATGAATAATTAAGCAAACTTAAAGCCAAATTTAAATAGGCATGCATAATATGAAGTATTCTTCAGTGATATACTGAGAGGAGCATTGAATCGAAATTTTACTGTGCAGTACTGTCAGTGTAGTAGAACTGAAAATAGACAAGTGCAAGTGTCAATGTAATACATTATTTCAGGCATACTAGGCAGGATTTCCACCTTGAAAATATTATTAAACAAACATGCTTGGTCATTACTATGGTACACTGCCAACCTGTGTCTGTGTTAGCACTAGCATCAGTGGCTAGCATTACCACTAGCTAACATTTAGATAAAGTTAGCTAACTAAATACAAACGCAAGTGATGTCAGTTAAATGCTGATGTTTTACAAATCATATTCGACAGTTTCTCAGCTCATTGCTATCATGGCACAAGGTCCTCTGCAATGGAAAGGCAGGGTTGAGAATGGAGTGTATACGTTTTTTGTGTTCAAACACAGGAGCGAAGCAAGGAAAGACGTTTCTACATTGTAAGGTTAGACTACATCACTTTCTTATACTGGTGATTTATGCTTTACAAAGTATTCAAACATTTCCAATTCAAATGGCGCCTCCAATGCTTTGCTCAAGTGAACAATGTCACAACATAAATCAAGTAACAACTAACCTGCAACCTTCTGGCCACAGGTCTGGTCCAGTTACTTCATGTGGCACGACACTGTATTTCCCAGCCTTGTGGACCAGGCAGAGGGCTGTAAAAAGCCACTGATATAGCACAGCTGATAGCAGCAACCATACCACAATCATTCAATTATGAACTTTGAAGATTAGATAAAACTGCTCATCCAGCATGTGCAAGCCTGTTGTGCGATAAGGGGTTTGGCCACGTGCAAGGCTACCCTAAAGGAAAGCATCAAACTGAGCCTGTTTTAGTAAGTCGAGCCGCATGCTTGTAAAGCTCGAATGCCGTTATCAGAATTTCAGGAAGAACTTCATAAAAGTATATCCCTAGCAAAATAAATATGATCTTGTTTTGTTGCTCAGCTCTGTGTGGATGTGAGTGTTTCTGACCATAGGTACTATGTCCACAGGTCACCACAGCAGCTCAGAACATACCAGGTTACTGCTCCTTCTATGAGGAGTGCGGAAGGAACCCCTCAGTCAACGGGAGCCTCATCAAGCCCATCATTCCCTGTGTGAACTTCAGCCCCGCCAGGAAGATCCAGGGCGCGCACTACCAGCGGCTGAAGAAGGTGTGCCCCATGCTGGCACACGGGGAAAACACCACCGCCTGCTGCTCCATTAACCAGCTCTCCTCCCTGGAGAACAGCCTGACGTTGTCCAAGGCCATCCTGGTGCGGTGTCCGGCCTGCGCCGACAACTTCGCCCACCTGCACTGCATCACCACCTGTAGCCCCAACCAGAGCCAGACGCTCACCATCCTGCGGACAATCAACGTCACTATCCTGGGACAGGTACTGTAGCAGCACATTAGTCACTGTGGACCTGCACTCTGGGTCGGTCAAACAAGAATAGGCTCAGCCTGATTCCTTACAATGTGTCTTCCTATTCTTGCTAGGGAATTTTCTTACTACCTTCACCATAGGCTTGCTTTTTTTGGAGGTTTTGAGGCCAGATATGCTATGAAGTGTATTATGGCAAATATTTCGTAGAATTCTCTCTATGAATACATTTTTATTTGACTTGTCCATGCAATGCTGGATTATTTTTTTTATGTTTGTAGATTAAGGAGGCTGTAGTGGCCTATCGTTCCTATGTGTCCCAGAAGTTCATTGACGGCTCATTCAAGTCCTGCCAGAACGTGCGGATCCCAGCGACAGGTGGGTATGCTATAGGTGCCATGTGCGGCCGCTACGGGGCGAGCCTCTGTACCCCACAGCGCTGGCTCGACTTCCAGGGAGACACTAGCAATGGGCTGGCCCCCCTTGATATTGACTTCCACATCATCCCCGAGGGTGCCCCTGTGCCCCCGGGAATTGTACCATATGCGGGCAAGGCCCTCAAGTGCAATGAGACCACGGACATTGGTGGGAAGGCGTGCTCCTGTCAGGACTGTGTGGAGGCCTGTCCAGCTGTAGCCCCACCACTACCCCCTCCCCCACCCTTCCTGATTGGCCAACTGGATGGTGTGCTGGCTCTGTGCCTCATAGCATTCGCTGTCCTCTCCGTCACCTTTCTGGGTTTTTTGGCGGTACGCTGGGGCAGCAGCCATAACAATGGCAAGGCCACAGAGGTGAAGACCAAAGTTAAAGACAAAAACAGCAACGAGGTGGGAAAGGCCAAGTGTGAGGTCATTGACCCAAGGGATGTGACATGCACAGACCGGAACAGCCTGGCCACGGAGGAGTTCCTGGGTTCCATTTTCCAGAGGTGGGGGACTCTGATGGCCCGGCACCCCTTCAAAGTGCTGCTGACTTCAGCGGCGGTGGTGGCTGCTTTTGGGGCAGGCATGATGCACATTGAACTGACGACAGACCCCGTGCAACTGTGGTCTGCCCCCAACAGCCGAGCCCGGCGGGAGAAAGACTTCCACGACAGCCACTTTGACCCCTTCTTCCGCACCAACCAGCTGATCCTTACGGCCCCTGGGTACCCCAGCCACACGTATGACTCCCTGCTCTTTGGGAAGCACAACTTCAGTGGCATAATTTCCAAGGACTTGATCCTACAGCTTCTGAAGCTGCAGAAGCGGATCCAGGCCATCGAGTTCTGGTCCGACGACCTGAACCGCAACGCCAGCCTCAAGGACATCTGCTTCGCCCCGTTGAACCCTGGGAACCCCTCCTTAACCGACTGCGCTGTGAACAGCCTGCCGCAGTACTTTCAGAACAGTGTGAACAATCTGAATGCCAAGGTCAACATGACAGAGCTGGGGGAGACCAAGGAGGTGGACTGGAGGGACCACTTCATTTACTGTGTTAAGTAAGAGATTTGTGCTGGGGGTTGGGCAACAGGTATTCAAATCCAGGTTGAAGATGAATGCCTTATACATAACAGTGTATAGTGAAAATGTAAGCATTATCCATAAAAAGAGGTTTCATATCTGTGATAATAACACATTAACACAATTCCAACTATGAATTAAAGTGATAGTTGGAAAGATATCCATAACAGTATTTTTGTTGAAAATGGACACATTACAAGATATTAAGCAATTCCACTGAATTAACTATGTCATGCAAATTAAGTGCAAGGAGCAGGGGAGGTGAACGGGAGTTTATGCAACAGTCAATATGAAATATGAATGCATCTGAAGCTATTTGTCTGCTTACCTGCAACTGTTCTTAGGGTGCTGAAGCAAGAACACAATCACGTAAAGTAACTATGACCAGAACCCACAAAATGCTCAATTTCTCTACATGTTTCAAATGTATCAGTCGTAATATTTTAATGCTTTGGTGCCCCAGAAAATTTAAATTTATGATACGAAGGAGTGGATTTTGTGAGTGATTTTTGCAACATTTGCACTATGTTTTTTTCCCTCAGCTCACCACTGTCTTTCAAGGACATCACAGACCTGGGCCTGAGTTGCATGGCAGACTATGGTGGTCCCGTCTTCCCCTTCCTGGCTGTGGGTGGATACGAGAGTAAGTGTTACTCATAGGTCTCCATGGAGACTGCCCAGCCAGCAAGCCCAGCAAGGGCGCCCTGTAGCGTAGTGGTTAAGGTACATGACTGGGACCCGCAAGGTCAGTGGTTCAAATCCCGGTGTGGCCACAATAAGATCTGCACAGCCGTTGGACCCTTGAGCAAGGACCTTAACCCTGCATCGCTCCAGGGGACTGTCTCCTGCTTAGTCTAATCAGCTGTACATCACTCTGGATAAGAACATCTGCCAAATGCCAGTAATGTAATGTAATGTAAAGTACCTGTCAGTATGACAAAGTTTCACAAATCACCACTACAGCAGTGTTCTAGCATTTGTCACATTCTTTTTTTTCTTCCTATTTGTTATCATTGCTGTTTGCAGTGGCAGACATTTTGTTTTGCCAGATGTTGGTATGTTTGCAAGGGAGAGGAAATCACCTGCCACATCATTATAACAAAGAGTTGTGGCGTGAACAATGTTTGTGGTAATTAATTGTTATGCTTGCTATTCCCATTGGAAACATGCCTCACATCTGCCCTATTTATTTCTATTCATCCTTCCCCCTCCAGATGAAGACTACACCAATGCAGAAGCTTTGATCCTCACCTTCTCTCTGAATAACTATCAGAGAGGGACCCCCAAATTCAAACTGGTGGAGAAATGGGAGCAACTATTCCTGGACATCGTTCAAGAGTACCAGAGGAACTCAAACACCAATTTCACATTCGCCTACATGGCAGAGGTACAGCTACCCCAGTATACTTTACCTAAATGACACAGTTACAGTCACCCCATCACCCAGTGATAATAATAGATGTACTTACTGTATATGAATGCCAAAAACAAAGGGCGAGACACACCATGTGGTCTCTCTCCTGTCTGGTCTTACCACTCTGGTCTCTCATGCCCCAGAGATCACTTGAGGACGAGATAAATCGGACGACAGCAGAGGATATCCCAATCTTCATGATCAGCTATGCTGTGATCTTTATCTATATTGCCATGGCCCTTGGGGAGTACTCCTCCTTCAAGCGAATACTGGTAAGCAGGCCTCACACTCTGCCACTTTGCATGCCTAGCAACCATGTGTGGTCCAATAACCTGCAAAGTGGGACACTCTAAACCAGGGGTGTCTGGTCTTTTCCATGCTATTTGAACCTTTGTGCTTCACCAGAGTGAACATGATCCTTTGACTCGTTCAAACTCCTCGGTCCTAACAATCAGGAAAGCAGAATTCCTTCTTGCCTCTGGAGAGTTGCAGGGTAGCTGGTTGTTCTTTTTTCCTTCAACAACCAATTCAGACACCAAGAGAACCAGGTGAGGTCTGTTAATTGTGAGGTCAGTTGTTTTGATTGGTCTATTCAACATCAAGTCCAACAGACGCTGTTGCTCTCCATGGACAAAAGGGAATTCCAATGTATTACAGGGTTTATTTACTGGTCATAGTGGAAGACTGACAGTAGATTGTGATGTGGGACTGCTGTATTATAGGTGGATTCCAAGTTCCTGGTGGGCCTGGGTGGGATCCTGGTGGTGGGCTGCTCGGTGCTGGCTGCCATGGGCTTCTATGCCTGGATCGGAGTTCCCTCCTCCCTGGTCATCCTGCAAGTGGTGCCCTTCCTGGTGCTGGCAGTGGGAGCTGACAACATCTTTATTTTAGTGTTGGAGTACCAGGTTAGAGAAAACCCAACAGTGTTAAAGTTCAATTAACTGAGGATAAATGGAAAGAAAACTCTTTTTTCCCCACGTCATTTTCAGGCGGTGTTACTGAACTCCACCAATTTCAGTGCAGTTGTTCATCTCAGTATTAAATTGTTAAAAAATTAAAGAATTTGATCTCTGATTATTTAGGAAGTAAGAATAAAAGAGTATTGAAATATTTTAGAAAAAATGAGTTGGCTTAATATTCAGGTAAATTCATAATAAAGTATTATTCATTGATACCCAAGGGCCTCAACTTCCATCCATCCATCCATTATATGAACCCGCTTATCCTGATCAGGGTCGCAGGGGGGCTGGAGCCTATCCCAGCATACATTGGGCGAAAGGCAGGAATACACCCTGGACAGGTCGCCAGTCCATCGCAGGGCACACACCATTCACTCACACACTCACACACTCATGCCTACGGCAATTTAGACTCTCCAATCGGCCTAACCTGCATGTCTGTGGACTGTGGGAGGAAACCAGAGTACCCAGAGGAAACCCACACAGACACGGGGAGAACATGCAAACTCCACACAGAGAGGCCCCGGCCAACGGGGATTCGAACCCAGGACCTCCTTGCTGTGAGGCGGCAGTGCTACCCACTGCACCATCCATGCCGCCGGGCCTCAACTTCAAAAAGAAAACAGATGATACTTCAACAATTTAACATGAATAATTTTGTATTTTTCAATCTTTTGATCATTTGATCATCTTTTGACATTTTGATGAAAGGTGATACCCAAGGTCCTATTTTGATTGTTCCAGAGCTGTTGTGTAAAGTTTAAAATCCTCTCCTCCTCAGAGGGACAAGCGCAGGCCGGGAGAGAGCAGAGAAGAACAGATTGGCAGAGTTCTGGGTAACGTGGCCCCCAGCATGCTCCTCTGTAGCATGTCTGAGTCCATCTGCTTCTTCCTGGGTGAGGTTGCATAACTCGCTCTACTGGCATAAACAACAAACACATTACACATCAGCGTGCGTGTCCTCATCTGTTTGTGTGAGTGTGCATGCATGTCCATGTACTGTATAGTGCTCCCAAAGTTATTGACAAACCTGTCACTTACATTGGATCACATACATTTTTGACGAGTACTAGGTAACTTACCAACAGGTTTCATTGGATATTCTTCGGGATTTACAGGGGTTTTGGAGTTTTTACCAGCATGTCATGGCCATCTAAAGAGTAAAAGCGCGTTAAATGTGGATTTGCCACTGACGTGGTGTCCGTGCGTCGTGTGTTTCAGGGGGACTGAGCAGCATGCCGGCGGTAAAGTCGTTCGCTCTGTACGCGGCTCTGGCCGTGCTGTTCGACTTTGCGCTCCAGATAACGGCATTCGTGGCCCTCCTGTCCCTGGACGCCCGACGGCAGGATGCGGGCCGCTGCGAGCTGGCCTGCTGCTTCACGGTGTCCGCCCCCCGCCCGCCCAACCACGGCCAGGGCGTTCTCCTGCCCGCCATGAAGCGTTACTACGCCCCCTTCCTGCTGCACCCCGTCACCAGGGTTACTGTGGTACGTGCAGCTGACCCTGACGACCGCCCAGGAGATTCCTTTCTCAGGGTCTTCTCACCTGGGGACTTGCAGGTGTATCAGACACTGATATAGTAGTACTGGTTTTTTGTCCTCCCTCGCTAATACATGTACAGGATTTTTTTTTATATATTTGTATCTATATTCACGTGTTCATTTCACTTTTCCTTTCCACAGTTTCCATCATTGGCTCTGGGTTACTGTTCATATTTGCTCATTCCCCTTCTTGCCTTAAATAGTCTGCTCTTCATTTAACTTCACTTTTGTTATTTTTTCTGCCATCCTCTTTCTTTTGCTCTCGCTCTCTCTCTCTCTCTCTCTCTCTCCTGTCTGGTGGTGAGCATTCTTCTTCTGTTGCTCTATTTCAAACCACCTCTTATCTGGTTTCTTTGCCAACAGACTCATCTGCCAACAGAAAAATAGCACACAGCCATGTGTGCTGCTGACCTCTCAACGCACAAGTTAAACCTGCTTTTTTTCCTTTCTTGCCCTTTCCGTCACCTTTTATTAGTGTTGGGAAAGAGAGACTCATAATGAAAGAGCTACTGTACAAACTACTGTCAGCAACTGACTTGAGTATAAATGGTAAATGTCTGCATTTATATCGCACCTTCATCCAGGCGCTGTACAATTGATGCTTCTCATTCACCAATTCATACACACACCAATGACGATTTCCTGCCATGCAAGGCACCAACCAGCTCATTAGGAGCAATTAGGGGTTAGGTGTCTTGCTCAGGGAGACTTCGGCACACCCAGGGCGAGATCGAACCGGCAACCCTCCGACTGCCAAATGACTGCTCTTATTTTATTAGAATTTGTGTCAGTTAATGTTAAAAGTTAATTCAACTTTTCTACAGGGACTAAGAACACATGCTCATTTATAGCAACACCATGTTAATTCCCCCCCACCCTCTCATTGAGAATAATTTTTTATAAAAGCAGAGCAGGTGCCCTACAGAACGCATCACATGGTCTCTTTTCACATCAAAAATTGCTTTGAATCATCATTTCATCTGTGTCATCTACCTGCCTCACACCCCACCATGCCCACCCCTGCCCCATCCTATCCCACCCTGCCCCTGATTGCTCTGCTTCCTCCCTCAGATGGTGCTGTTTCTCTTCATGTTCTGCGCTTCGGTCTTCCTGATGTTCCATGTGACGGTGGGCCTGGATCAGGAACTAGCTATGCCCAAGGTAGGTCTACACACACACACACACACACACACACACACGCTCTGTCCTGTCATTCACACACATACACCCTGCCCTTCTGGTAACCCAATTGCTTCTTTTTCTCCATTCTTTTCCTTTCCTTTCTCCTGTTCTGGAATTCAATCGAGATCCGCCATCTTTAAGGACATTCCAACCCCTTAAATGTTCCGTCTAGGAGCTAGAAGTAGAAGTTAGGAACTCTTGGTGTTTCCTTTGAGCAAGAAAACATCAGCTTCTTGCGGTAGTATTTTGTTCAGAAAGCCTGACTTATAAATGATCGACCAGTGGATCCACCTCTCTCCATCTGTCACGCATCTGCCTTGTCTGTTATTGGTGTGGCTTCAAAGAGCATGGACCTTTGAAAGAGCAAGGACATTCCATTTGGCTAATTCATGTTTTCTCAACATAATTTATTTTTCTTGCCACTTTTCTTAGCCTCTCCTGATGGGTGGAGCTAGGAGTAGATACAGAGCAAGAAAAAGTGCAGAAAAATATCTGATTGGAATGCGCCCCATTTGCGAAAAGTCCAAATGTGGGACAAACAGTAAGATTTTGCAGGACAATCCGGGACAGATTGGTAATGTCCATTCTTCATAGGTTACCAATGCAAAAACGTAGGTTAACTAGACTTATTTTTTAGACTTCTACTGCTGTAGCCTATCCACTTAGAGTTATGATGCGTTGTGTGTTCAGAGATGCTCTTCTGCATACCACTGTTGTAATATGTGGTTATTTGCGTTACTGTCACCTTTCTGTCAGCTTTGGCCATTTGTCTCTGACGTCTCTCATTAACAAGGCATTTCTGTCTGCAGAACTCCTGCTCACTGGATTTTTTGGGGGTTTTTTGCACCATTCTTTGCAAACTCTAGAGACTAGTGTGCATGAAAATCCCAGGAAATCAGCAGTTTCTGCGATACTCAAACCTGCCACCAACAATCATTCCTAATAAAGTGTAATATGCCTGAATGAAGATGAAAAAATAAATTGCGTGGCCAATAGTAAATAATAATTACAGTCTTAATTAATACATAATTTGATCCAATGTACAATAAAAAAAAATCATCAATGAACAGTAAGCAAAAACAGTTTGAATTAAAAGTTTGGATTATAAAGGAGTTGAAGGTGCTATAAAAAAAAAGTAAATGCACGCGCTCTCTCTCTTTCTCTCTCTCTCTCTCTCTCTCTCTCTCCATCATTCCCTCTTGTTCTCAATCCCAGGACTCTTATATGCTGGAATATTTTAAGTACCTGTACAAGTATTTTGAGGTTGGCGTCCCAACATACTTTGTGACCACGAGGGGTTTTAACTTCACCACGGTGCCGGGCATGGATGCCGTGTGCTCCAGCGTGGGCTGCAGCCCCTTCTCCCTGACCCAGAAGATCCAGTACGCCACAGAGTACCCCGATAAGTGAGTCATCCTCCATTCCTCAGGAGATTCACCACACCAACAAGTACCCTGATAAATGTGCCATTCTCCTTCAAACAAAGGATCACGTAGGCTGCTGAATGATCTATTTGATCAACCTTATATTCAACTGTATGCCAATGCACAATTTAGGTCTCTCTGAATAACTGCTTTAATATATTAGGTCAGACAAGTGGAACTGAAGCTCGAATAAGCATTAAAAAATCAACCCATTTCAAATGCCTCTCTGTTTTCAGATCCTACCTGGCAATCCCAGCATCCTCTTGGGTGGATGACTTCATTGACTGGCTCAACCCTGGATCTAAATGCTGTCGCCTGTATACCCTGGGCGAAAATTTTGGGAAGTTCTGCCCGGCCAATGAGAGTAGGTGCCAAAATAAGGTCCTCACCATACAACACAATGCAATACGGCACAGCAAAGACCGGATTACACACACACACACACACACACTCTCACACACACAGTCACACTCACACTCACACACACAAAAGTAGTTTATGGCCTCCATCAATCCCCTTGAAATTAATTAATTCGTTCATAGGCACAGGTGCTTACTTGCAGTTAAAATAGCTTCAGAGTACTGGCAATTTCAAAAGAAACATCTATGTTCACCTGTTTTTCAGCGACCAGGGTACTTTTTTTTTCTTCACTTTTTACTGGCCTTTACTGAGTAAATTCCACCCAGGTATGGCGTGCAGTGTTAGCCCTAAGTGGAGTCGTTTCCTTGGTAACAGCAGGTGCATTCTTATGTGCGAAGAAGTGCGTCAGCAGTCCCGAAAATGGGGTGCTACGACCCACAATGGAGCAGTTCAACAGGTTCCTCCCTGACTTCCTGGGAAACCGCCCTGACCTTCTGTGTCCCAAAGGGTGAGTGAGAGCGCCACCCTGCTGGGCAGCACTGAGCTGGCAGCTCCTCGTGGAAGTCACTGGAGTAAAAAGTTTGCCATCTCAAAGCAAAGATCACAAAACTTTTTTGGGGTCTATTCACCTGTATTGACTGTAAGTCTAGAATAATTTAAATGTGTCTTTTATTGTTCCCGAAAAATAATTTATTTTTTAAAGTCCCCAGTGATAGTAGAAAGGGTTAACAAAGCCAAAAGAATTTGCATTCTTGAACAATGGAGCAATGAATTTGCTCTCTCTCTCTCTCGTTCACAGAGGCCTGGGAGCCTATGACAAGGCAGTGGTGAAAGATGAACACGGTGAAATCATAGGTCAGTGAGCAGTCTTTCATTATACAGTACAAGAGGGAGGATGCATTTTGAGCCAAATAGTTTTCTTAACAGTAATATGAGAATGTGGTGGCTGACAAGTAACTGTTTTGATGTTAAGGTCCTCAAAGAAAGCTGTTTCAGATCGTGGTTTAATATGTCATCAGAAAGGACAGCACAGTGTCCTCATCACAGTGGGCATTGGACTGACAGTATGTTTGATCCAGAGTGCCCCCTACCGGCACAGAAACTAGTCGGTCCCAGCCCTGCTAAGCTTCAGTAGTTCACCGTGAGATGCGTACAGGGTGACATGGCTGCTGGCAAGCTGTGGAGTGAGCTTCCTCCTGACACCTTTCCACCACAGCGTCCCGCTTCATGGCGTACCACACGCCCCTCGCCACATCCCAGGAGTTCTCGGCTGCTCTCCGGAGGGCCAGGGAGCTCGCCGAAAACATCACCCTCAGCATGCGCCAGGTCCCCGGCACCTCGCCCGACTTTGAGGTTTTCCCATACACGTGCGTACGCCACCCGCAGTTCTGCATCACGCACACCCCTTTACCCTTTCCTTTCCTCTAGGGCAGGGGTGTCAAGCTCCGGTCCTGGAGGGCCGCAGTGTCTGCTGTTTTTTGTATACATTTCAAAGTCTTTCATTGGCTAAAGAGGCCACACACCTTGTTCTCAAGGCCTTAATTGGCTGCTGATTGAAAGGAAACCATAAACACCAGTGGACACTGCGGCCCTCCAGGACTGGAGCCTGACACCCCTGCTCCAGGAGCTTTCAGAGGGGCAATGTAATGTTTTTTAACATTAAGACTAACAGCTGTACTGCATGAACAATGACCTTTTAAGTTGTTATTCTGTGGTCCCATGAATACATGTTTAATTTCACTGTCAATACTGGAGTAACTGCAGTGTAACAATTTCACATGGAAAACTTACATTACAGTTATTCAGGACAATTGTTCCATTAACAAAGCGCATCCTTGCAATGTGGGTAGAAATAACTTGTGTTAATATGGTGCCATAATGTTTTGGGTCTGACTAGACTAATCCGTATGCACAACCGTGAAACCTGCTTGTGACCATATTTCATGTGTTGGCTTATACTGCAGTTACAGTAAGTCTCCATAGCCACTTCTCTCAGCTCTCTTTTGTTCTGCTGACCACCATTTTCTCCCTCCTCCCCAAGGGTCACGTATGTGTTCTATGAGCAGTATCTGACCATTGTGTCAGAGGGCCTGATCAACATCTCCCTGTGCCTCCTGCCCACCTTCGTGGTGTGCTGCATTCTGCTGGGAATGGACCTTCGCTCGGGCCTGCTCAACCTGCTCACCATCATCATGATCACCGTGGATACTGTGGGGGTCATGACCCTGTGGGGGATTGACTACAACGCTGTGTCCCTCATCAACCTGGTCACGGTCAGTTTTCTTCGCCGATTCTGCCTCTGTCCCTCTGGGTTTCAGAACTTTTGGCACTCCAGGGTGGTTTGGGTAATCATGAAGACTTCCCACACAAGGGCAAAATTGTTCCAAATCCACCACACCATGCATCTAACATGAAATAAAACATTTAAAAGAGGAGTTTATTAAGAAAAGTATTTGCATCCCTTCTGTGACTGGCCCTAGCTACTCTGTGAATCAAGTATTGAATCGACACTTACCCTTTAAAGGCATAGTTCACTTTCTGCTGTATTCAAATTAGCAAAAAGCTTTTTCTTTGACCGTGGAATGATTGTTGGTGTCAGACAAGGTGGTTTGAATATCTCAGAAACTGCTGATCTCCTGGGATTTTCATTCACAACAGTCTCTAGAGCAGTGCTACTCAACTCAACATCCTGCAGGCTGCAGTGTCTGCAGGGATTTGCTTCAACCATATGCGACACCACCTGATTTCACGAATTAGCTTATTATCTGAACCAAGCAGGTGAAATAATTAGTGAAATCAGGTGGTGTAGTGTACGGTAGCAGCAAATACCTGCAGAGACTGTGCCCCACAGGATGTGGAGCTAAGTAGTGCTGCTCTAGAGTTTGCAGAGAATGGTGCGAAAAGCAAAAAACATCCAGTGGCAGAAGTCCTGGGGGCAAAAAGTCAAAGGAGAAGGGCCAGACTGGTCGAAGTTGACAGGAAGGTGACAGTAACACAAATAACCACACATTACAACAGTGGTATGCAGAAGAGCATCTCTGAACACACCTCTTAAGTGGATAGGCTACAGCAGCAGAAGACCAATAAGTCAAAAAAAATAAGTGTAATAAAAACCTAATAAAGTGCTCACTTAGTGTATACCCAAATGATTGGTCAGTACTAAAGCTGGCTCCTCCCCTCAGGCGGTGGGCATCTCTGTGGAGTTTGTGTCCCACCTGACACGTTCTTTCGCGCTGAGCACGTTGCCGACACACGTGGAGCGAGCTAAGGAGGCCACCGCCAACATGGGTAGCGCGGTAAGTGCATCTCCTTTGGAAATACCGACTTCGCCATGTTGAGAGAAAAAAGCAAAGATAAGTGCAGGGAAGTGGCATTTGGCATTCTACAATTCTTTTGGCATTCTACATTGTGGTAAAAAATGTTTTTGATTGGTTAATTAAATAATTACATATCCAATTCTGAAATGGGTTAAAGTGCTTGTTGGGGTGTAAACGGGTCAGACGCTGTGTCTTTTCTGCACCTGTGTGCTCAATAGGTTCACTGATGCTTCCTTCCCACTACGCCCAGGTGTTTTCAGGCGTTGCCATGACAAACCTGCCCGGTATAGTGGTGTTGGCATTCGCCAAGGCGCAGCTCATCCAGATCTTCTTCTTCCGGCTGAACCTGGTGATCACTCTCCTGGGCATGGCACACGGCCTCGTCTTCCTCCCTGTCCTGCTCAGCTTCTTCGGTGAGAGGGACTCCCTCAGGGCCAAAAGCACACAACAGATACACAGCAATATATCTGATTCACCCACACACACACAGAGACACATCGCAGACATGAATACCCATGAATCAAAACCCCGACTTATACCACCGACATCCATACACCTAAAACATGCAGAAAATAGTCATGCTCACTAATCAGTCACTCGCGTACCATAGACATTAATATCTTTGGGAGGCACATGCAAGACATATTCATACTCCTGAATCAGAGTTACATACAGCAGTCCCTGGAGGTATATGAGAAATTATCAGCTACATAGAAGCAACAAATTATTAACCATCGTCCATACACATTATGTATACAAAATCACAAAATACTGTGCTCTATGATGTCTATAACCTACAACTGCAACTCTAAAAAAGACACTATGATATGATTTTAAGATTCCAGTCAGGTCATAGGTAGGGGAGATTAATTTCTGAATCTGGATACAAATTTGCATCATACATTGCATTCTAAACACAGTCAAGCTTAAAATGAATTTCAACCATGCCAGTTTGGCCTTACATGTCCACTAAAACAGTGCTAAATGTTAGTTGTTATATGGGCCTCAAAAAATTCTGTACACAGCCTTGGGGCGACATGGCTCAGGCAATAAGAGCAGTCGTCTGGCAGTCGGAGGGTTGCCGGTTATATCCCCCGCCCGGGCAGTGTCGAAGTCTCCCTGAGTAAGACACTTAACCCCCAAATGCTCCTGACGAGCTGGTTGGCGCCTTGCATGGCAGCCAATCGCCGTTGGTGTGTGTGTGAGTGTGTGTATGAATGGGTGAATGAGAAGCATCAATTGTACAGCGCTTTGGATAAAGGCGCTATATAAATGCCAACCATTTTGAACTTGAATAAGCTTAAAACAGTTAAAATACTGTACACACAACAAGTATTTAAATAAGAAAAACATGTTTATCCAAAAAATGTGAAAGGACCAAGAGGGTTTGTGCTACTGCTATAAAAACAACAGCTGAGGCCTGTTTACACCTGAATTATAAAGTCTGAAGTTAGATGAAATAAGAAGTTCTGCCTGGCTCAGGCTTTTGGCTTGGTCTGACTGTGGAAATATGGCTTGCATGGGCTAATGACGGGCGGCACAGATGGTGCAGTGGGTAGCACTGCCGCCTCATAGCACACAGCCACGAGGTCCTGGTTTGAATCCCCGTCGGCCAGGGCCTCTCTGTGCGGAGTTTGCATGTTGTCCCCGTGTTTGCGTGGGTTTCCTCCGGGTACTCCGGTTTCCTCCCACAGTCCAAAGACATGCAGGTTAGGCTGATTGGAGAGTCTAAAATTGCCCGTAGGTATGAGTGTGTGAGTGAATGGTGTGTGTGCCCTGCAATGGACTGGCGACCTGTCCAGGGTGTATTCCTGCCTTTCGCCCAATGTATGCTGGGATAGGCTCCAGCCCCCCTGCGATCCTGTTCAGGATAAGTGGGTTAGGATAATGAATGAATGAATGAATGGGCTAATGACGGTCAGGCTTCAATCTACAATGTTGAGACTCTGGGGCCCAGTCCATGTCCGTGGGCCTGTCTGCATTTTCAGAGCAGTGACGCTGAAGCCTTCTCTCCTCCACAGGTCCCGATGTCAACAAGGCCGCACTCCTGCGACAGCAAAGGAAGGCCCAGGAGGACGCCAAAGAAAACCAGGCGCATGACAACCTGAGCTTTGATGACAGCAAGGAGAGCCCAGCCCCAAACGCAGGGGAGAAAGGAGGGGGAGATTCTGTAATGACCACCTTCTGATCTCCATTGCTGAAATCATCTATCATTTTGTCAGAAAAAAAACAAAACAAAAACAAAACATATCATTGTTTTGTTGTAACCAGGATACAGCCTGGGGCGATGCTGACCCTGTACGGCTGTAGCCATAACACCAAAGTTTACTATCTATCACCAGATAGTTGCAGGTGGTGTTTTGCTGTGCACACAAGGCTGGGAAGCTCTGCTTTGGCTGCAACAAAGTACTGTTGGTTACTTCAACTCACCCTCTCTGTTCTATTGTACTGTAAGAAAATACAATTTAGCTTTTTAAGTATTTGGCTGTGAAGGAACTTCACCTGTAACCAGGTGCGTCGAGTTTTGCACTGCACTGTTGTCCACTGGTTTCTCCTCGGTCCTCACCTTACCCGGAAATCAACCGAGGTCTGCCATCTTTAAGGACATTCCAACCGGTAAATGCTCCTTGTGGGTGCTAGGAGCAAGAAGGAGCGAGAAGGCTCCAGAAGGATGCTTGAGCAAGGAAACACACGTGCATCCTTTGCGGAAGTTTTTTGGGGTTTTTTTGGAACATGTGACATACAAATGATTGACCTGTGGATCCACCTCACCCCATCTGCCACATCTGTAATTGATGCGGCTTCAAATGATGCGTGACTGAACAAGGACGTTCCATTCGCGTGATACACGTTTCCTCGATGCATCCATCCTTGCATCCTTTCCTAGCATCCACCCTTAGATGGAGTTAAGGAGTGAGGAAAGGATTCAAGGAGTGAATGAGCTGTTTCAGTGAGCTCACTGCTCAAAGCAAAGCATCTTACCTCAGTTGTTTTAGTATCAATATGCATGAATGTATCATACTGCATTTTAAATATAATGTAAGTGTAAATTGCCTTGGATACAAGTGTCAGCTTAGGAAATGAGCAATGCAAATACAGTACTGTGCAGAAGTCTTAGGCACCCTAGACTTTATTATATATATATGTTTATTTTTTTTGTTAGTATGAAAGAACACATTTGAGATTTCCAAATATTCATTTTCCAAAAGATTTAATTTTACAGAGACATTTTTGTATTTCATTAAATAAAGTAACATATTACTGTAAGCAATTGACTACTTTTTACATAAAAATTTGAGCAAGGCTTTCTAAGATCAGAAGCAAGGTGCCAACCAAAGTCTGCAGAAGAACTGTGGCAAGTTCTCCAACATACTTGGAACAACCTCCCTGCTGATTGTCTTATAGAACTGCAGGACAAGTGATGTAGTTTTAATGCCAAAGGGTGGTCACAAAAAATATTGATTTGATTCAGTTTTTAACTATTCTGCCAAATTACTAAAATGTAATATAAAATATATAGTACATTTATTTAGGACCTTTCATTTAATTATTTTTGAAAGAATCCTATCTGTACAGAATGTTATACAGGTGCCTAAGACTTCTGCACAGAACTGTATCTATATATATATATACACACACACACACACACACACACACACTTGGAAAAAAAATGACTGCCAAAAATTAGAATGACTCATTTAAAAAAACAAGATGCCTGTTGAATGTTTATTTGCAGGCCAGAATCGGGAAGTGTATTCCAGGGACACTGAATTATATTGAAAATGTTGAATAAAATATTTGTCAAATAGGGGTGGGGTGGGGGTCTGGGCAGGTGCAAACCATTCCATTTGATACAGGCTTCCAGACAGCCAACATGCATTGATTATAAGGATAACATTGTCAAAGTGATTGAATGAGGATATTAAAATTGTATTTATTTATATTTTTACTTTTGTTGCTTCACCTGCAGCAGCGAACTGCTCAGCTTGCAAGAAGAGACAACTGAATCCAATACGTTTGTCACTGACATGCAACATTACCCAGATTAAAAAGAATTACCATGTTATTTACAGATTTTTAAATATGTTTTGCAGTATATATGATGCCATAAAAAGATGTACATTCAAAAAGACGTTTTGTACCATAAGACCAGTATCATTACATTGCCTAGCATCAGCTGGAGGAATTTTCTCTGTGATTTGGTCAAGGGTCAAAGGTCAGTAGGCTGTATAACCGCATATTTTTCCCGCTTGACAGCACATTTTAATCATTTTATTTAAAAACATACACATTACACATTAACTTCACTCAGTCATGAGATATCTTATCTTGGGAAACAATGTGCAGCTCCGGTTGAAGTTTTTTGTTCTGTTATTGTTGAAGATGTATTGGTTGCAATTTAACAACACATTAATTTGAGAATGCCGAGAATGACGTTTTTAGAAAGTGTACAAAACAGAAATGTATAACTTGCATCAGGCATGCAAAACAATATTAAGGAACCCTCCCACCTACAACCACAATCACTATCACTATCCCTCACACACAGATACACCCCATGGGTAAACATGCTCAATTCTGCCAAGCCCCTCTTTCACACCATTACACTGACCTTTGTATTCTAGCCCCCTATAGTAACATGTTCCTTCAAGTGGATGGAACCCAGTCAAAACTTAATCACTCAGTCTGAAGCAGAGTCCTATAGATTATTGATGGCGATTCATGCCAAGGAACTCACTCTGACACTCACCCCCACTTCATCCCTCCCCCAGTGCACTTTATGCAGAAGCCCAAAGCCGCAACAGCCCCATAAAACGCAATCGCATTTACCACTGTCTGAAAATCTCAACACTCAAGGAGGATACAAAACCTTCCATTTGAAAACATTCCCAAGATACAATGTTCCCCTTAGTCCACCTTCCTTACGTTTGAAAGTAAAACTCATTCCTCCCTGGGGGCCGGCTCTTCTGCAGAGTAAAGGCCTTCAGACCTTTGCCTTCTGAGTGAAACATGGACACATCCCGTTGCATATGTTGGTCCTGCGTGTATAACAGACAGATGGGTGGGCAGGCAAACCCCCTTTCATCAGCAGATATGAGGAGAGTGGTGGTTATCAGTGTAGGCCACCTGTCAGAAGCTGGATGGAGCAGACAGTTTTCAGTGGAAGCCCCCCTCTTTAGCAGCCTAAGTGCGGGTACTCTCAAGCCACCTTAAAAGCACCAAAGCTCCATAGCAGCACCCTTCAGCACACCAGCTGTTTCTGCTCACGGCCCCGTGACCTCCTCTTCTTTTTCTTCTTCTCTCTCCTGGTAGGGCGAAACGGTGTTCCTCCACTTTAGTACATTACATTACATCACATCACATTAATGGCATTTGGCAGACACTCGTATAGAGCAACATACAGTTGATTAGACTAAGCAGGAGACAATCCTCCCCTGGAGCAATGCAGGGTTAAGGGCCTTGCTCAAGGGCCCAACGGCTATGTAGATATTATAGGCTACACCGGGGATTGAACCACCGACCTTGCGGGTCCCAGTCATGTACCTTAACCACTACGCTACAGGCCGCCCCAATACAGCAGTGTTCTACTAAAGCCATTACTTAATGGCTCATTTTCAGATACAACTGGACTCCCATCTCACATGTGATCTCATGCGTTTATATGATCTCACCTCCGGGGTGTAGTCACCATGCACTTCCACAGCACTGCATACAGAACCAGCAGGAAGCTGATGAACACAGCTGCAGCGATCGCACCTGCAGAGGCACAGCAGCGCTCCATCAGCCTCTCAGTCTACAGCCCAGAGCTGACCCTTGGGCTTTGGTGACCCTAAACAAGACTGTTGTTGTGGCCCCGAAGTACTCCAAAAACCAAACGAACAACAAACGTAAGGTGAATTGGCGTGACCCTGGGATGGTCACGACCCTAAACAACAGTGTGTTTCTGCCAGCAGGTTGGCTCTACGACAGCCACTTGCACTGAAATCAGCATACAACTTTCTGACAAAAAACATAATATCACAGAGGCTTCCGGCTTCCCCTTCATTTCTGAAACATTATGAGAGTCTGGGCATTTTACCTTAATAGTACTTAATATATAAATATAAAATATCTCTTGTATGCTGGGTTGGTAAGATTTCCTCAAAAGCTAACTGTACTCAACAGCACACGTTGACAGAGAAAATTATATATGGCAGTAAAGAGCAGCCAAAGAATGTTTACATTTTGCATGCCAAAAAAAGCTTATCTAAGAAAAATCTTGGGAAAGATCCAAGTCTTCCCCAGCCAACTCCATGGAACCCAGCCATGTCCTGTGATAGAAATGGAAAAAAGAATTCCCGATAACACTGTGCAAACTCAGCTAGAGTCACAGAAGGGATATGCCGTTTACCCATTTCAGAGTGCAAATCCCACTCCCACCTCTCAGTTTACCCTCACAATCACACACCACCACCGGCTGAAAGAATGTTGTGTTTTGTTGTACACATCCGGTCTGTGTCATGTATTCATTTGATCCTTTCCTTCTTCTTTAAGCTTCCAGCAGAACATTAGAAATATAATCAGATAGAAACTTAGATAACACTGCAAGCTTCAAGCTTCACGAGACAAAAACAAATAGGAAAATTAAAAATAGCATGTCCATTTTGTTTAGAGTTTTAAACAGTTTAAATTTTTTTTTAAATGTAAAAATCTACTTTCAGGAATAAGAATGAGGCTGAAGTTGAAGTGTTCAGAGGTCCCACCTCAAACACTGAGCACACTCTACATTGGGTAGAACACCTTTTCTACCCAACGAAAACAACAACAACCCGAATGCCAAAGCACTGCACGGTTACATATGACATAAAAAGTAATCACAACCAGAGAAGAGCATTAGAAACTGCTTTCACCCTCAGCAGCAGCCTGTGTCACAGCAACCAGTGCTTATTATGGGCTGGCACTGTGTCCAGGGGCCTGATGTAAACACACTGGTGTCAGCAGGGTTAGGGCACAGCACACAAATTACCTGAACAGTGGGGTCTAAACCAAAAGGGGTAGGAGAGAAGAGAGGAAGGGGGTATGGGAGGAGAAGAGAGAAGGAGGAAGGGGTAGAACAGAGAGGAGAGGGAGAATGTGGAGGGGAGAAGGGGGGCGGGGGCAGGCAGGTAATGTTTAATCGCTGTGGCCTATTGCATCAAACAGGTCAGTGTACCTGGGTATTTGTCTCAAGGACATGTGACACACAGACAGCCCATTCACTGTTAAACAAGGACACCAATCAGCAGCTGCTTTAGGAATGGTACATTTAATACAAACTGCCAGTACTGGAACTCAACATGTCTCTTCGCACTCTAAAATGCATTAAAAAACTTTCAGGAGCTTTTGGTCTTGACTGACAAACTTATGCCGCCATTAATTTTGAATCAGACGCTAAAACTTATTTGAGCCATGCCATTGGAAAACAAGGGAATACTTCAAACGCAACCAAACAAGTCTGCCTACATTATTGTCCAGGTGGAGGGAACAGGGGGGGCTCACCTGGGATAATGCCACTACCCCGGGCATCTCCAGGGTCTGTGTGAGATGGGTGGGATGTGGCTACGGACCCTACAATATCAAAAGGGCAAAGGTCACAATCAGCCGCCTTCGTCATTATCATCATCATCACTAGTCTTAAATTCTAAAAACTCTTATGAGTAGACATGACAAGACCCAAGCCTACCTATCCAGCCATAGACATTTCCAAACCAGAATTCCAGACATAATTTGGTTCATGCGATGTTCCCTTTATAATCACAAGCAGAATTATTTCGTAGTCTGGAAGGGGCCATTCCATAAACTTACTGGCCAACTTATGCCAGTGCCTAATTGATTTTTATCCCAGAAGTTTGCCTACACTTGTAGAGCAAAACATGACTGAATACATTTCTGTACATTTGTATTTGTATAAATAACAAAATAAATAAATAATCTTATGACAGGTCTTGACAGGCCTCATAAATCTAGCTGGAGATAATCAAAATAATCATGTTTTCCAATGTGTACTGCTGTAGATGGCTTCCACTGAAATAATTCCAAGGTTCAGCAATTCAGATCTCATAACGTGTCAGAAATTAGGATTTACAAGGATGCATCTAGAGGTGCATCCAGCACTTGAGTCAAGGCAGGTGCTGGACAGCCCCGGTCTCTGCTTCCACTACATTACATGTCATTTATCTGACACTTTTATCCAAAGCGACTTTTGATGTTGATTAGACAGTTGATTAGACTAAGCAGGAGACAATCCTCCCCTGGAACAATGCTGGGTTAAGGGCTTTGCTCAAGGGCCCAACAGCTGTACAGACATGTACCATAACCACTACGCTACAGGCCACTAGCAGTCTTGTAATATTCAAGAAGCAGTAACCCAGAAGACCTCTGGCCCTGTGGTTCTGCTTCCTGTACGGTCCCTCACCATTGCTGTGCACTGCAGTGCTGGAGCTCCACGGTAGTTCCTGGAGAACTCCCTGAAAGAGAGGAATGTACAGTGGGCCCCAGACTTTATTGGCACCCCTGATAAATCTTCACAAAAAGTGCTGTAAACTAAAAAAATAATCGTTATTTTCCAACATGGGTAAAGTAGTACACTTTATTAATGATTCAATTGAATCAATGTAAAAAAAAAGTCCCAAAAAAACAGATTTCACATTTATTGGCGTCCCTGGATTAATACTTTGTGCAAACACCTCTGGCAAAGATGACAGCCACGAGTCTTATAATTTCTGATAAATTTAGAGTACACATTTGGAGAGAATCTTGACCTTTCCTCCAACCAGAACTTTTCAGAATCATTGATATCCATGGGATACCTCCCTCTTCAGTTCAGACCACAGGTTTTTCATTGGATTTAAGTCTGGAGACTGAGATGGCCATTGCAGAATATGGTTGTTGTTAACCGTTTCAAAATGTGGATTTTGATGTATGCTTGGAGTCATTGTCCTGCTGGACAATCTACCTACGACCAGGTAGGTAGCGTCCTGGCAGAGACAACCAAGATTTGGTTCTGCACATCTGTATTTGTATACTTTGTTGAATTCATTCTGCTATTGATCTTAAATGTTGGCCCAGGACAACTGGCAATAAAACATCACCAAAACATCAACAACACACCATCATATTTCCCAGTAGGTATGAGGTGCTACTCCTTGTATGTATTCCATTTTGCCACCAAATATGACGATGGTGTGTATGGCCAAAATTTTGGTCTCAATCTGACCATAGCACTCTCGTCCAGTTATAATTCCAATGAGGTTTGGCAAACTCAAGATGCTTGCTTTTGGGTTTTTTATACTCAACCAATCTCTGTCATCCTTGGATTACCTCACTAATCTTCAGTACTGGCGTTCTCCGTTGTGAATACCCATGCACCTAGTTACGGTCCATGGCATAGGACCCATTGCATAGGGTTGCAAATCAATATTTATATTGTAATCGGCTGTTGGATATGGCAAAGGAAAAGCAGTCATTCGTGGATTTAAAATGGGCTATTAAATTCGCCTTGTATCATTCTGCACTTGTCTACGCGCGCGCTCACGGAGAGCGCTGGGGTCATTTTTTAAATAAATACCCAAGTGGATACAAAGTCCGTTGCATCCGTTTAACTGTTTTACTGACTGTTGGTGTCCAATATGCCGGAGGAGTCATGTGAACGCAATCTCTGGATCAGTGACAGTTCCGTGAACTTGCACCCCTCGGCGGCGCGTGCAGAGGAGCAAGGAAATGTTTTGGCTGTGCCTTTGTCCTACTTTAGGATTTCACAATTTCGATTGTATTTCCACCCAAAATATGGACTCTTGACATCCTTTATTTCAGTATATCAGGGCCAAAGTTGGGATGGCCCTCTTTGATTTATAAAGGACAGGTCTAACATTAATTTCTGCCAACTGCATACAATTTCAAATTGTGACAAATCAAAGACAAATAATCGGGACATGAATGGGCCATGTGTGATCAAATTACATCACACCATATGGTCAAAACTTAACGAAGTTAACTAAGTCACCAACTGCATGCAGCGTATTTTACAGGCTAACAGAGCCAAACTGCATATGCGTACTAAGCAGTTGTTATCGGCAGAAAGAACAGATCTTCCTCAAGTGCTTGTTTAGTCTGATAAAGTATGCAGTAACTCTTAAAATTTTCCAAAACATGCACTCGAGCTATGTGAACAGTACTTTCCGACCATTTGTTAGACGCCAAGAAGGCTCTTTCTATGGGGAAAACAGCATCATTTTCCAGAGCTGCTCCCTTTCTGAATTGTCATGTGTTTTTTTCTTCAGGCATTCGTGTACAATGTACAATGCTATTTAATGTCCAATATTTCTACGTTCAAGTAAAAAATATTCCACTGAGACTAGTGCCCTGTTAAATGTAACGTTCAGATGCAATCCCCAGGAAAAAAAGTATAGCCTGGTCAAATTTCGTATTGCACAGTATAACTTAATGGACACGTCGTTTCTAATGGATGCATATGAGCTTGATTTTTTTCAAATTCTAAAAGAAACATTCAGCAAACAGAACTGAACAGAGTATCGGGAAGAATGAATCCCTGTAGAGAAACATTTTCCTAACAGCCACCTGTACAGATTCACCTTACCCGAGAGGAATTTCCGCCGTGGCCGATGAAGTCGGTCTTGTTTTTTACCTCTTCCCACATAATCGCACACCGTCTTCTGACGTCTGGAAACGCAGTTCCCAGCGCCTCATCCCTATTTTAATTGGTTTATATTAATATAATTGAGACAATCGCGTCCCTGTCCTAAGCAAGCGGAAAGAGATACCTTTTATCCACCCTGACTTATTCCGAAAATACAGACCGCAACCGACAGCTGAGCGAACTGGGCGAGGTGACCGGCTCCGTAGTGAATAGGTGTGAGGGGCGTGGTCTACATATACCCAACCAATTTATTTTTAGCCTTTGATTTAATTTACAAAATGAGTAGGATTCATTCATTCCTTTATTTTTAAATGAGGTGTATGGCACGTATGGCAGATCCGACAAGAACCTTCAATTCCAAAATTACTGTGGCTTCATTCAGTATTTCACTTTTTGCAAACTTCATTGTGTTGTAGATTTCATTTTAAATTGGTAAAATTGCCATTGTTGCCCATCAATCCACACTCAAAATCAAAGTGAAAACATGTTTTAAAAACTGAAATCTCTCATTTAGGATACATAAGTATTCAGACCCTTACTGCTCTTAATTAGCCCAATCATTTACATGATCTGTCATTCTTAGCCACATTCCGTGATGTAAACAGTCTGAGTTTGTATGCACTCTGGAGCAGGTTTTCTTCAGGGACCTCTTTGTATTTGGCTGCATTCATCCCTCCCTCAGTTCTGACCAGTCTCCCTGCCACTGAGCATGATGCTGCACCCCCATGCTTCACCATAGGGATGGTATTCACCAGGTGAGGTATCTGATCACCAGACATAGCGCTTGGAGTTCTGTCCAAAGAGTTACATTTTTTCCTCAGGCTCAAGAGTCCTTTGAATTCCATTTGGCCTGATTGAGTGCTGCTGAGATGGGACATCCATCACTGCAGAGGACTTCCGAAGTGGTTTGAGTGACCGTTGGGTACTTGGTCACCTCCCTGATCAAGGTCTATTTTGCCCGGTTACGCAGTTCGGCCAGACGGCCTATTCTAGGAAGAGTCCTGCCGGTACCAAACTTCTTCCCTTTCAGGATTATTGAGGCCATTGTGCTCCTGGGAACACTTGAGAAATTATTATTTTTTGCTTGTTTGTTTTATTTCACCGTTACCCAGATCAATGACTTGACAATTTCCTGAAAGCGGTCTACAGGTCGTTTCTTCAAAAGGTCTAAATATCTGCAGTTGAATGGGATTTGTTTTTGACAATTTTACAAAAATGACTACAAACATGTTTTCACTTTGTCATTATAGGTAATTGGTTGATTGATGGGCAAACGATTGATGGCCAAAAGTAGATATTTTATCAATTCAAAATCAAATGTACAACACAATAAAGTGTCTTGTATTTTTAGTGTGGTCTAATTTCTGCAAACGACAGAAATTCTACTACCAATTTACGAAAGGCCTGAAACAACAATATTGGTAGCTCTAGTTACGATGGGCTACCAATGTACTTTGGGAACTACATTTTATTGTCTGAATAATCTCTGTATGTTAAACATTGCATTACTTAGGCTAATACATGTGTGAATTTTGCTATGGCTCTCTAAACTTCACCCAGCAATATGCTACGTACAACACATTTCAATTACCAGCTCGATCTTGCCAGTACAGCAGCCTACTTGGGGGGGGGAAAGTATTGCACTTCCATTTCACTGCCAAGACGTAGGAACAGGAAATGGGTGTAGGACTGTGCAGTGACCAAACAAATAGAATTTTCTGAGTTCTATATACAGTACACGATTACAAGTTATACAAAGCGTAAAAGAAAAAACATTTAATATTTCTTTTAAGTTCATGTTTCATAAATTGACAAATCAACCATATTATAAAACAAAAATATAATATATGTATAGGTTACAAATAACTGATTTTACAAAAAGAATGGAAAGCATAAACACAGCTTGAGATAAAAAAAAACGTCTTTAGTAATGTATCCAACGAATAAGTGCACCCATCAGATAGAAACTTTCACATTTTCTTCTCTGTAGCCATGAATCAACAGACAGTCCAGTCATTATGATGACACCATAGTTATGTGTACTACAATTATAACATTTGGCCTTCATATGATTAAAGTTTCACATTTAAAGAACTCCATAAAATGAGATGTTACAGATCCCCATCCTGAACAGTTTCAATACACAAACAGCGGTTCAAATTGAATTACTGTAAAAGACAATACCTACCATAATAACAAGAAAATTCACCTTGGACAAGTACATTTTGTTAAACAAAAAAAAAAAAAAAAAAAGAGCAAGGAAAGAAAGTAATGGACGAAATTATTTTAAGAATTCAGGAAAATCAAGCAGTTGTAATGCAGAGAAAATGAATGTCTGTGCGAATGCTTAATGTTGTGTGGACCTGGTCTTTGCCAGGTAGACTACAGTGTCTTCAGTGAATTGATCATGCATTTTGAGCCTGGCACCACCTTGTTTCACAAAGTGAGAAAGAAAAGAAAATATATATACTGATACAGAAAGAGTTGTAGCATACCGTCACATCCTGAACAAACCAAACGCAGCCTTTACAGTAGAAACAAAAGTGACATTTAACATATGGATAAAGAATTTATTAAAATATCCCATGTGTAATACCAAAATCCAATTTTATAGGTAGCACTGCATTCTGTATTTCCAAAAAAAATAAATAAATAAAAGTTCCCCCCCAAACCAAACTGCCGGTAACTTTAAAAAACCCTGAAGGCATGTTAGACATCAGATCAGTTGCAAGTCAATACATTTATGAACAGGTAATTCCCATTTTTTAAACAAGTGTGTGAAACAAGAGGGGTAAAGTGTAAATAAAGGATACTTAATGCTTGGTAGTACAGTATTTTATTTTTTGAAACAGGTAAAATGAAGCATACAGGGCAATTTTTAGGTACATCGAGTTACACCTCAGCCCCCCACCGCCTGCCCTGCACTGGCCAAAAAAGAAAGAAAATGACCAAAGTTGTCAGTCAGTTATTCCTGCTTTCTTTAGGCAGACAAAAAACAGCGCAAAGTTAAGGCCAGCGAGAAACTCACTAAGCGGCAACAGTCCCTGGATTTGCCCCAGTCTTTCGCAGGCCCCTTCCTGTCCGCACTGTAAGCACAAACCAAGCTCACAAGACTCGCACACACGTCACACCACCGACCAGAGACGCGCAGTAGACAGAAAACACAAAGTGCGTGCCGAAGGCTCCGGAGGCACACGGAGTGAAGGATACAGGTGTCTTAATTCACTGGAGTTATCCGGAAGCCTGTTCCACAGGGCCCCAACTCCTGTGTCGAGTAAACCAGTATGTTTTGTATATAGCCAGAATAAAAATATTGCCTTTAAACCAGTACTGGATGGGTGCATTTGCTTTGGCATCCTTAATCTGGTGTTCATTTTAAAATTCTTATGACTTTACAGAAAGCTTAATATTCTATTCAGTTTACAGTTACAAACCAAACACAAATTGACACAGGAAATCACAACTAGATTTTTTCTTTCTCTGCAGTGACTGCCTTGAAGGATAACTTACATCCTCGGACATAACGCACCTTTAGAGAATGCGTTTTTAGAGTTTGGGACTTGCAGAATAGAATTTTCATACACTACACTTGCATTTTAGACGCAACTGCCTTTCTGATGGCAGTGATACCATTAAATTCCACTCATTCTCATAAGCCTGAGCCCTGCAGATGAATGCAGAGATTCTTTTAGGATCATCATCTCCAGTGCGGAATGAGGGCAGACGTGACTTCTTTACCATTACTATTATTAAGCCGTATAACTGCATATTAAACTGCATGAAGGGATTCTACACATAAAGTCTAAAATGAAAGGAAAGGTCAGGTTTTGGGGCAATCCCATGTTAATTTAGTTAAAAAAGGAAAATAACTGAATCCTTGAATTTCAAACTTCCTGTCAATTTCTGTGGGTATTTTTTTAAATCCAGACGGACTCAAGTAGGACAAATTCTACTGTGGCAAAAACAAACAATAAAATCAGTAATTTATCACCACTTCAGGACTCGCTAGCAATTTCACTGAACAATTAGTCTGGAAGAGGAAATGGCCTGGCTCAACTCAATGATCGGAAAACTGCATAAGCAAAAATAAAAGCAGAATCCTAGCAAGCCATCAAACAGATCAACAGCTAGGTCAGTGATCCTGAAATCTGCAGGAAGAGGTTTCTGAACCCATTATTATACACATGGCCAAAGGCCCACAAATGTCACTTCAGCAACCATGAGCCGTCCCCATTTGTACCTGCTGCAGTTTTGTCTGAATATTAAAGGGAAACAAAGAGAGACTGAGTAGCACACACAGGAAGTGCAGCTCCACACGGTAAGCCAGGTGCTAAATGGTCTGCCCGTTTCATTAAATGACGCCTGTGACCAGACCGAACACAGGTGGCGGTGACAGGAAGCAGCCACAGGCTAGCCCGCCACTCTGGGCGAAATGCCATCGAGAGCCATTTCGGCTCTTAGCGAAGAGCTAACCCCGAACCGCGCACCCTTGTTTCCACAAACGGATGGATTCTTAGCTGGAATTTTGCGCGCAGTGTGCCAGTGGCCCGTGTGTCGATCTGCAGGTAGTACAGGTGGGGACGGCCCAGGGGACTGCTGGAGAAGAGGGAGGGGCTGACTTCCATCAATCACACTACTAATGAGGCTTCATATCAAAACGGGATCAACGCACCACCCCCCGCCTTACCCCCCCAAATGCTTTTTATTCTGTACGCCAAACAAACTATTTCTTACTCCACTATCGGCCGCACTTCCAGTCCTTTCCACAAAGCAATTTAAGAACAGCAAAGGATCTCCAGGAATGTTTCCAAATTGTAATATTTGTTAGCAAAAATGCACAAAAGATTAATCCATCCATACATTCCATACACAAACCACATATGCATAGGCCACACAGGGCCGCCGTGGCCTAAAATATTCAAATTTGCAACTGACAAGCTGTTCCCTCGCGAAACCATCGCTGTATCCAGTCCAACGCAGAATATTAACCCCTGCCTGCCGTCCCCCAAAGCTGGGTGGAAGTACAGAGGTAACACCCAACACCAATTTCGCTCCATGATTGCCAAGTTCCTGGGAGGTTTAATGCCTTGTGAGCTGGGGGCTCACAAGGATACAGCGCCATCTAGTTGTCACAAACAGACCACATAAAGTCCAAAGGAGATATTCAGGTGATTGTGCATTGGATTTTTTCACGTTCACACACAAACGCACACATAGTGTCCCAATAGCTGTAAAACACCAGCTTTGACCACAGTATATTAAACATGCACACTTTGTGTCCGATTCTTCTAAAATACCAGCACACAGCATAAACTTTGTGGGTTTAAGGACTATAAAAATTTTTTATAATAATCACATCACTGACAAGATTCACTCTGATTCAATACATCACCAGCTCTGCAGAGATGCACACAGAAGTCATTTTAAGCTGTCAGTTCAGTGGCTTGGCAGGGTAGTTTGGCCACTATGCTGATCATGAGAAAAAACCTTGAGACTGGCACAGTACTTTACACCTAAACCTGATCAACAGCCACATATGAGTATTAAGACAGGAACCGAGTCACATTTAATATGAATGACTATAACAGCCTTGGATTTTCTACCATGGAATGAGACTGATAGACTGACTGCCTGAGACTAAATGGCACGCACGCACGCACGCACGCACAAGGTTGAATGCACCCCCTCGCTTGAACAAACAGAAATTTCCCAACACCTTCGCCAAACCCCAAAGTGCAAAGACGGCGAACAGACCCACTGAAAGGAGCGAACACCCACAAACGCTCAGATACGATGACGGTCACAGCACAGAGCAGCACTGTACACAAAATCAGCCCCCGCTCCTCTTTTCAAAAACAATAATAAATATTGGGCTTTTCAATACTATCCAAATTAGCATTCCTATGGAGTGTGACCGTCCCCTCAACCCCCCCCTCCCCCTACCCCAGTACCCCCCTTTCAGGACTGTGCAGCAGCTGGTCAGAGAGGCACCCTGGGGGGGCCGGTGGGCGGGTGGGGGTGAAGGAGTGGTCCGAGAGTCCTGGAGTAGAGTGGGCCATCCTCACATTACCGCACAGCACGAGTTCTGTTTCCGAGCCTGCGGAGTGCAAACACAAACGTGGATGGCAATACAGACACACAGACACACAGACACACACACACGTGGGTGGCAATACAGACACACACACACAACCTTCCTTCATGGAAACATTTCTCCTAAGCATTTTACATAAAGAATTGCATGTATTTGGCAACACAAACCTTTAACCAAAAACAGACTAGATATTTATTAAATAATTAATTATTTAAAATTTCTTCTCTATAAAACCCTAATGTCACCTCTAATGAAGTGTGTTTTAATACATGAGAATGAACCAACGGTTTAGTTCATGAACCAACTGTGTGTAAAGGCTTAAAGGTTGAGTCTTCACATCCAGGAAATGTGGTCTAAATTGCACTGCTGTAGTACACCGTCCCCACCAACAGAGGGCGCACATATACCTCAAAAGATGCAACAGGTTCAAAGCACAAAAAGCATTTCCCCACCATGAAAAATGTGATCCTGTCATGATAGAGGAGGCAAATCCCATTAGATGACAGAAGATGGATGGCCCGGCGCTGCTGCTCCTAGCATTGCCTGCCTGTGCTGTGGGATCGCTCACTCCTGCTGCTAGCCTAGCATAGCATAGCATAGCACAGCTGCCTTCATCGTTACAGCACCACACAAACGGTCAGTTTCCCTAGCATAGCATAGCGCAGCTGCCTTCATCATTACAGCACCACACAAACGGTCAGTTTCCCTAGCATAGCATAGCGCAGCTGGCTTCATCGTTACAGCAGTGCACAAAAAGTCAGTTTCCCTCACACGGGTCACTTCCTCTTTCTGCGTCCGGAACACAGAAGAGGACACAGAAGAGTGACTTGAGCGTAAACGACACTCGTGTCAGCACAAACAAGCACACAGCTCTATCACGCAGTAGTGGCCTTTCACCTCTGTTCCATGAGCACCGCGATTGAGGTCTCCTGGACCCTGATAAAGGGTGGAGTTAAAGGAACCTGTCAACCATTGACTGAAGCAAGAACATTAGAACACATAACTGGAACAGGTAGAAACAGTAAATGACACGAAAATCAAGAAGAATGCCTTTACCGAGTTATGTGAGCAGGGGCCCACAGTGTATTTAATACAGGCTTGATGCCATGCTCGATACTCTAGCTGAATAGTCTATACTCACCACTTCCCAATGACTACAGAGTATATAGCATCACATCAAGCCTGCAGTGACCATGTAACTAATTTACAGATCCTGACTGAACAAGGCTGCCCTCAAAAACTCACGGTCTTGTAGAAGGCTTTGGACTGGTTTCCCAAGTGTTCTGACTTCTGCACCAAGTCATCTAGCTTCTCTCCTCTCTCCAAGAGTGACTCCATGGTATTGTGCTATTGGGAAAAAGCAAAGTCACAACTACAGACCGATTTAAACGTATGCATGTGAGAAGATAAATGTTCCCGGAGTAAATTGTAGAAAGGATATGAATGCCGTTTGTGTCTCTGCCCTCGTCGTCAGAAGATACGCTCATTCTAAAAGTGTTCCAGGAGTGCATTGTGGGACAGGCACACTGAAAGGGATGGGATTGGCTCACCAGAATGATTTTGGTTTCATCCAGTTCAGCCTGCACTCTGGACATGGGGTCTGCCTCCCGAGGATTCTGGAACAAAACAATCAGTCTCCATGGATACAGCCACGGCAGTAAAAGGAAGCCAATAGAAATCAGCCTGATTATACTTGATTATACAGTCTTGATTATAGATTAATCAAGACTACATTGTGTATAATTACAACATCCTGACACCTTCACAATGTTAGGTACTTGGAAACTAGCACTCTTGCTGTTGTAGTACACTCACCTGATACTTGGCAAGATGACTGTCCAAGGCTGTGTATTGGATAGTGGCAGGAGACCCAGAGGGCCAGTCTATGCTGTCCACTTGTTTGGAGAATTCCTCCAGTACCTACAACGGGAGAACACACGATGGTAAGTTACATCAACGACACCTTCCATACCGATTACCTCTCATGAGAACGGCACTGGATATCAGAGTTCATAAGCATTAGCACTCAAGCATTTAACAAAAGCTCTTACACAGGGCAGCTTACTTTTCTTTCTTTTTTGTCTTTTTGTTTTTACATTTAATCCATTCATGAGCTGAAAGTATTTGGTGAGTCAACTCAGCGCACCGCCTTGGAAGCAAATCTACAACCTCCCTGTCACAAACATGAGCCTATAAAAGGAGCAGGCAGGCCGCCCCAGAGACCGGCAAATCCCGTTTGCTCCGGCTGTCTACCTCCTGACGCTCCCAGTAAGGGCCAAGTCACTAAGGTGTCTGCACAGGGATGCAGCCAACAGCGATTCACTGCACGGTCACTCCAATACAAGAGCACACCGCCGGCATCACTGGTGCACAACGAGACGAGGACACACCGACTCCCGGGGGAAAGTTAGGCCCAGTGTGGATGGCCAATCACAGCCAGTAGTCTACAATCAGTCACCACATGTTTTAGTACAATGAAGCTGACATACCCATAACACACGTGCCAGGTTTCTAACATCTGCACAGAAGACACTGTTTTCCTGAGGAGCTTGCAAACGTAAACGCACCTTCTCCAGCAGCGTGAAGCACACCCTGGACGGGTACTCGTTGTCTGCGATCACCACGGCGCCCAGCGAGTCGTTCCGCACGTACACGTGACACAGGTACTCTGCAGGCAGGGGAGGGTAAGCACACCAGTCAGCACTGTGACATCACTTCCTGTGATGAGTAAGGTCTAAAATTCTGTGGCCCTCGTGAAATTCTGCACTGCACTGCAATTCTTTGACCGAATACATTACTGCAAGATCCTTTTCCATTGGAGAGATGCAAGTCACCGCCAAGCAAAAATAATACATAATGCCTTTTTTCCCCTCTCTTCCCATTTTGTGCTACCTGAAGTATGTGACCCTCTCCAATGTACTAACCTGAAAAACCTACATGCTACAGGGCACATAGTACTACAGTAGAGCTGAGAGCTATACTCCTCACAAAAAGGAAATCAACACTGACTGTAATGAGAAGAGACATAATGACCAGCAGAATTTAGCCTGAAACCAAACAAACAATTAGGTAAAATTATTTACTCACAACTTGGGTCTCAAAAAGGCTCTAACATTTTATTTTTCCTTTCATTTGTCTCAGCTTCATGCTACTGCTGGAGAAGATAGTGTACCCTATCCTTGTCACATCCCAATGAATGGCCATTAACAGTCGTTTCCTGAGCAGGGCCCTCATTATGGAGCACATGATTGAGCTCAGATTAGGGTGCACAAGATGCAATCATACTGGCAAACACACCACTGCAGGCCATTGTGTGTGTGTGTGTGTGTGTGTGTGTGTGTGTGTGTGTGTGTGTGTGTGTGTGCGTAAGAGAGAAAGGGTGCGAGTTAGAAAAACTGACAGTGTGTGAGTGAGTGCGCACGCAAGTTTGAGAAACTGACAGTGTGTGTGCGTGTGTGCATGCGTGCGAGAGAAGTGTGTGTGAGAGAGAAAGAATGCGAGTGAGAGACTGACAGGGAATAATGGGATCATCACATGTAGCTCTCTCACCTTGCTCTTTGACTGAGGCTCGGCTCCCTTGAGAACTGCGCTCCACAATTAAGGCACTGGTGAATGTCATAAACTCCTGGACACTGAGAGAGAGATGACGGTAGTGATGACGATGAAAAATGATTTGCTCCTTACAACTGCCTAGTCAGCATCACTCATTTAATTTGCTTAGTAGACACCTTCAACCGACTCATGACTTCCGCACACAAATGTTGAATGTGTTTTTCAAAACATAATTATGAAAAAGAGACTAAGTAATTAGCCAAAGCTGCCATCTCCCACTCACCTGGACCGCTGGAAGAAGTTGAAGGAGGAGAGGTCGTAGGCAGCCTTGAGCAGGTTGGCCTTTGTGGAGCCTTTGTGAAGGACGCTGAGACTGTAGAGCTTCATGGCGATTCGGGGGGGGGTGGGTAACCTCTCCTCACTGAGACACAACTGCTACTGAAACAGCACGAGGGAGAGAGAGCTAATGACATGGTTCACGAACAGCAGCATGCTCAGAAAAATAAGAGCTAACAACACAGTTCGCACAAACCAAATTATCAGTTACCACTGATAATGCGTCAGTTCCCCCCCATGCAGTCAAACACTGGCTTTCATTCCAGCCGCCATGTCATTGGATTAGGCCTGAATGGCAAGTTAACATTCCAGAAATAGGCATTTACTGTGTAAAACACAATTTCCATTAAAAAAGAAAAAATATATATATATTCCAGCTGAAGGCAAGGCAGAAAAATGTGCATATTTTTTACACGTGACCCGCTAAATGGTGTGGCAAATGTAACAAAGCTCACCTCGTAAGGAGTTTATAAAAGTCAACACTACAGATAACTACACAGGGAGCACCATAATTCATTGGACAGTGACACATTTCTTTTGTTATTTTGGTTCTGAACTCTTGCACTTTGAATATGAAAGGATACAATGACAATGAGGCTGAAGTAGAGACTGTCAGCTTTAATTTCTAGAACCTTTTGTACATAGCACAACATGCATTACAACGTAGGATAAAGAATTCATTTTTATATTTGGTCACATATCCTTTGCATGCAATGACTGCTGGAAGTCTGCGACACAGACATCAGCAGATACTGGGTATGTTCCCTGGTGATGCTCTGCCAGGTACTGGACTCCAGACTCGAGCCCTCTTCAGTTCCTGCTTGTTTCAGGGCCTTTTTGCCTTCAGTCCCCTCTTCAGCATGTAAACTGTATGTTAAATTGCGGTTCAATCTGGTGACCGACTCGGCCAGTGAAGGATTTTCCACTTTCAGCCTGTCAAACCACTTTGTCATTGTACCCTTTAAAACACAAAGTGAAAAAAATAGTTGTGCCATTGTCACTGTCCAATGAATTATGGTGCTCACTGTATCTTGCTGCTTGTATACGGAATAGAACAAGTGGTGAGGAAAAAGAGCAAAATAGTATTAATATTTGCACCGATAACGTAGTAGATTTGTTTAACTTGACACAACTGTCATTTACACAGAGGTGCAGAAAAAGCAGAACAGACAACAGAGATCCCGCGATCGTGACCAAGAAATACTACGTAAAACAAGAGCAACCCGGGATGTAACTTTACGGGTGAACACACATAAATCAGTGGCAATACTTTGTCGAGCAAATTCCTCACACATATGTGCAGAGTAACTAGTCTAATAGGCCTAATTCCAGTTATACATTATCCATCTTTAATTATTGCATCGCTATACACTGGTATTGGTATTGATATTCTACAGTATATAAAGACTTTTTGCACCTTGCTTTCCCTACTCTGTAGTCTACCGATGGAATCTAGTTTATCCGATAGAGCTGATCCGTTAGCTTGCATAGCTAGTTTATGCATGAATCCAAATGGTAGCTAAGTTGGCTAAACTATCAAACTAGTACAGCTAGCGACCAACTACGGAGCAAAGGACCGTGGCCTTATAACATGACAAAGCATGTCCAAGTAACTTTAAAATGTAGCAAGCTAAGCATCACGACTGTTCGCCAACTAGGTAATGGTTGGCTCGGCTAATTGGTTTTTAATGGCTAAAACTACCTTGTTTGGTCTGAGCAATTCCAATCAGAAAAGCTAGCTAGCTCGCGACATAGCAAGATAATCGCTAAGTACGTTTATCTACGTTGCTGAGATCTAACAATTCATCTCCACATCAAAGAACCAATTTAATGCTAGATGCCTATATTAGTAGTGAGCATTCGGTTAGCCAACAAAGTTGGGAATTTGACCATCTAGATAGCCAGCTGACGTCAGCTAACTAAGTTAAGAGCTGACTTGTGAGCGACGTTATAAACAAAGCCAATGTTACTAGCGTTACCTCTAATTACAGATGTTAATATTGGATTTCCACAAGAAAACGTCCTTACCCTCTATTATGAGAATACTTTGATGTTACTGTATATCCGATGGACGCTAGCTACAGATAAGATTAGCTAGTCTAACGTTAGCTACTAACCTTGCTAGGTTGCTAACTGGCTTCAAAACCCCGCCTGAATCCAAACCTTTCCGTAGCCGTCCACGATTCAAGTTCGCTTCAAAGCCAAATGTAGAGTATTTATGACAAGGGTTTTAGTTAGTAGAAAATGAGTCGAAAGGTAGATGGTGATTGACAACAACTGACTAGGCGTGTCTTTCCACACAGCGGACCCGTGGAATACAGAGAGTTTCTCTTTTGATTTTTCTACACCACGTCACTGGCGGAAATGGGTCCAACCCCCAGAAAAGACCAGCGGACACCGCTACAATTGCATGTTGCGTTCCAGACAAATGTAAGAATTGGGAGAAATTGGGAATACTGCTTTCATTTATTTTCCCCATTCAGTGATACATTGCTTTAAAAATGCGCTTGGTCAAACAGATGAGTAAATGACTGAAAATTCTATCTGGATTCCATCTGAAATCTTGTGGTATCAAGCGCAAACTGAAGACGCACCTCTGAAGACGCACCACTTCAAGCAGCACCTCTCCCTGTCCCTCCATACCTCCCTGTGAACCTTAATTGTTGTCTTTCTGTGATTTACTTTCCGTGTATCAGGATGTTTTAGTTTGGCTATGTAAGCTGTGTTTGGCTAGTTAAGGGGTTTGTTCATACATTTGCGTGTTGCGGTTTGAAGGAAAAAAATATAAATAAATAAATAAATAAATAAATAAATAAATAAATAAATAAATAAATAAATAATAATAATAATAATAATAATAATAATAATAATAATAATTATTATTATTATTATTATTATTATTATTATTATTATTATTATTATTATAATCAAATAGGCCCTGGTCCTTATCTTTGTTGTGCAGGTAGCAGTTGAAATTGTACTTCCCTCTAGGGTCTTTCAGCGCACTTATCCCTGGTTATGGGGATGCACTTTGTTGTACGTCGCTCTGGATAAGAGCGTCTGCCAAATGCCATTAATGTAAAATGTAATGGTATATGGATCAGAATAATGCTTTCTGGAGAAGACAGTTTAGAAAAACTGTCTAAAAATCAGTAGAATCAGCCTGCTGAATTGCATAAATAAAGGGGATTATTTTATTAGACCCATCTGTTACCCAAACGTTTTGGAAATGGGAATTCCAACGCGTATCTGTGCGGCGGTGTTTTATCTTGCGCCATAGTTTTATAATATATTCCTATTTTCCCGTTAATCTAATTTTCCCAATATCAATTGGTTATTGCATGGTCACACGAGCGAGGATGTGTTTGGGACTCACGTGCCACTAGGTGGAGTAAAGGTCTTTGGCAACTTAGATGAAGACAGGGTGGTTTGGAACTGCTGATCTCCTGGGATTTTCACGCACACTAGTCTCTAGAATTTGCAAAGAATGGCGCAAAAAAAAAGGCAGCAGACATAAACGCCTTGTTAATGAGAGATGTCAGAGGAGAATGGCCAGACTCGTCAAAGCTGACAGGAAGGTGACAGTTATGCAAAAAACCACACATTACCAACATGACCAACAGCAGTATGCAGAAGAGCATCTCTGAAACCCCAACGCATCATAACTCTAAGTGGATAGGCTACAGCAGTAAAAGTTTAAAAAAAAAAGTATAATAAATACTTAATAAAGTGCTTACTGAGTGTATATTTAGTCATGGCCCATTCACCTACAATAATTTCAGCTGGTTTGACATTGCAAAAGATTCAGATCTAAATTTAGGCTTGTGTTTGCACTGATAAGCTTCACCTGAGGCAGTGACCTGACCCTCCCCATGAACTGTTGTGGAATCTTTCAACTCACTGGCAACACTGCACTCTATGAACCTCGGACCATACATGTCACAATTTCAAGATTTCTTTTTTTTTTTTAAATAAGTAAAATTATTCTCTCAAAAGAAAACCTTCTTCTGGATGATATTTGGATGAAAGCGTAAGGCAAATTACATGTAATGTAATGATATTGATAGATTCCATCCATTTACCATCAAAGATGTGCATGATACCCAGCTAAATACAAATATCCAAAATGTACAGGTGCAGACTTGCTGGATTGTGTTCTTTTAAAACTAGCTGTACCCTTCATGGCGAAGTGGTGCTAATTCATCATAAAGGTGCTGACCTAGTGAATTGGATAATTGTCCCATTTCAAAGCTTTCATCTTTATCCAAGTCCCTTTTTAATGTCCAACTCAAACACAAAGGCCTAGTTTCACAGACACAGACTATGCCTAGTCCTAGACTGAATTCAATTTTGTATGGAAATTCTCCATACAAAACTCATCTTAGTCCAGGACTAAACTTAATCAGTGTCTGTGAAACCGGACCAAGGTGTCTTAAATAACTGCCAATCTGGCTTTAGGGCTGGTTATGGCACCACCTCTGCTGCATCCCTTGTGATATGCTGCTTGTAACTTGTTCACTTGTCTCATAGAATTTTATATATTGAGGCAGATGGTTTACATTCCTAGGAGCACCACAATGTTATGCCCGTTACTTACTAAAACAGTGCATCAACTGAAACCAAATGTAAAGTGCAGAAAGCTCTAGGCTATCTGTAGACCACCTTTCTGACTTCAGAAATCTAATAATGTATGTATGCAACTGGCACCCCTTAAAATCATTGGATGCAGTCTACCACTGAGCAATCCATATTATTACTGGTGATAGGTTTCCCTCTCATCGCTGTGATTCCTTATCAGTATGTAGGATGTCCATCCCTATCCAGTAGAAGGGCCAAAAGCTCTTCAGAAGATTTTATTTCACTTCTCTTCTTCACTGGCAATTCCCTTTTGGCAAATTACCTTACCAAATACCATAACTTGCTATATCCCTCAATGTTCTGTCTGAACTGAACTGACCTTTAGTTTATTGGCCTTGCATACTTGGAATGTCCTTCAAAATACACTAAAATTACATTATCTTGTCTCACTTGGTCAGTTCATGAACTTCTTTAGGGATACGTTTACTGAGTGTACATGTTTTTGTGTTAATAGATTTTAATTTGAATAGATTTTATTTATTTGTGTACTGCACTTCTGTTGTTGAAACTGACTTTTTTTAAATGTAATTTTTCTCTGAATTCTTTTGGAATCACGTTCTGGAAGCAGGGCTCCTCTGGAAAGAGACCTGTCCACAGTAGGACCTCTCTGAACAAATAAGGATTCATTTGAAATTCATCATTTTTATGTAAACTTTTTTATTTTAATTATATGAACATAATTACATTCATGTTAGGACTATATTTGTGGTGGTATATCTTTTCCTTTTTGTATATGGTCTATAAAAGTGCCCTTTATCGGCCTTTGACTATAAGAATTGTACTTACTGTGATTTCAGACTGGTGCTCTGTCTTTATTTGAATGGCCTTAACCATGTGCCAATGCCAGGCCAAAAATAGAAACAGTGTTTGGGTCATGCCAGGGAAGGAGTGATGAAAACTAAACAAATCTGGAGATAAGTTTTCTAAAAATAACGCACAACAGTGTCATTCACCTCTGGCAATCGTATTGGGTGATGAAGACCAAGAGATGCTTGATGAAATGATACAGAAATATAGTGTGTGTGTGTGTGTGTGTATGTGTGTGTGTGTGTGTGTGTGTGTGTGTGAGAGAGAGAGAGAGAGAGAGAGAGTGTGTGTGTGTGTTGTGTTGGTGTGAGAGAGAGAGAGAGAGAGAGAGTGTGTGTGTGTTGTGTTGGTGTGTGAGAGAGAGAGAGAGATTGTGTGTGTGTGTGTGTGTTGTGTTGGTGTGTGTGTGAGAGAGAGAGAGAGAGAGAGAGAGAGATTGTGTGTGTGTGTGTGTGTGTGTGTGTGTGAGTGTGTCTGTGTGTGTAAAAGAGAAACAGGGCATCCGGCCAGCCCCCATCTGTGACAAATAAAAACGGCAGAGCCTCTCATGTGGTTGCACTCGCAGCCCACTGCTCTCACACACACACACTCTCACACACACTCTTCTTACTCGCTCCTTTCGCATCGTGGCAGACATACATACACACACTCTGTCATACACACTTTTTTCTCACTTGCTCCCATTGCATTACAGTAGAGACACTCTTACACACTCACTGGTGAAGATGCCCTGTGTTAGTCCTCGCCGCATGATGAAGATGAAGGTGCCCAAAACATGCAGCTCCATATTAAGGAGAATCCTCATGGTAAGGAACACATTTTAAGGTCCTCTGTAATCAGTAATGTTAGAATGTCTGCTGTGTACTTCAGGGTTGTACTTCAGCGTTGTGTCAGCATCAGGATGGACAGCCTGTAGATGGGCATACAGTATATACATCTTTCCTGAGCAAGATTTTAGCCCTGTGCTAACTCACAGAGACCAGTAGTAGAGTAGTGTGGGCGAAATATTGTCATGTCGGTCAATTAGTCACTGTGTGTTTGAATGTTTGACGAACTCTCGCATTGAGGGAAATTAAATCTGATATTTGGAGTTTGGAGTGATGTTTCCAGGGTGTGTGCATCACACTGTTGGATGTGGAGTGATAAAACACAGACTGATGTTGACCATTAGTGCCTATTCGGACAGTAGCATTTATTTAGCGTTCTCTGCCCTTCCTCCACAGGTAGATCAGGTCCTGTCAGAGTTCTGGCTGGAGACGGAGGAGCTGAAGGAGGTGATGAGGAGGATGCAGCTGGAGATGGATCGGGGGCTAGGGGTGGTGACGCACGACCAGGCCAGCGTTAAAATGTTACCAACTTATGTTTGCCTGACCACAGACGGTTCAGGTTTGTGTTCTGTTTTTTTATTTTTTTTATTTCTTTGCCTGTTTGATGGAACCCCCATCTATATACTCTACACATTTTCATACGTAAAGTGCAACAAAATATGTATATTTCTCTTCTTCAGGCTTGATATGGATATACAGTAACCTGTATGTGTTTAGAATTAGCCTTTTGGTTTTTGCTTAACCTAGAGAGCTTGCCCTTATGCTTTGGTGATGTTGCAACCTTTTTAGAAAAATTTTGGTAGTCTAGTCCCATCCCATCCCGGTCGAGTAATTCAGTTATCTTTCTGCTTCATTCTGGATAAAAGCATCTGCTAAAATAATGCCATTTAATTTTATGAGTGACTTCTCACTGTTGGGATGCATGTGGTTTTTTCTCAGATGTGGGGGATTTCATTGCTCTGGACCTGGGTGGCACAAATTTCCGGGTGATGCTGGTGAAGGTGGGGGAGGATGAGAAGAGGGGCTGGAAGGTGGAGACCAGGCACCAGGTGTACTCCGTCCCAGAAAAGGCCATGACTGGCACAGCACAAATGGTGAGAGTCAGCTCTGCCGATGGTAACGTTTAGATAGCATTGCGGTTTGCATTGACCTGGTTCCTCTTCTCCTCCCCTCTCTCACTCTCACCTTCCCTCTCTTCCAGCTCTTTGACTACATTGCTGAGTGCATCTCAGACTTCCTGTCAAAGCATCACCTCAAGCACAAGAAGCTCCCCCTGGGGTTCACCTTCTCCTTCCCTGTCCGACACGAGGACATAGACAAGGTCAGAGTCGTAGGACGGCTCGTCAAAGTAAACACACTTGACAAAAGACAGCTGTGAGGTAGCAAACACAGTCAAAACACAGTCAAATGGCGGAGGGGGTGCTGGGCTGCTGGGAGCAAAGTAGCTGAATGGTTGTCCAATGTTTATTTCAAAATCATAAACTGATATTTATTCAGAAAAAGGCAGCTTAAATTGAATTGAATTAATATGAAATGAATTCTTGTCGCTGTTGCAGGGGTTCCTCGTGAACTGGACCAAAGGATTCAAGGCTTCAGGGGCTGAGGGCAACAATGTAGTCAGCCTGCTGAGGGATGCTATCCAGAGGAGAGGGGTAAGCCTGCCTGTCTCTCTCTCTCTCTCTCTCTCTCTCTCTCTGTCTATCTCTGTTTGTGTGTGTGTGTGTGTGTTTCATCTCATTGGTTTTTATGAAATTGTGTAAATCATGTCAACCATCACACCATGTGCAAAAGAAAAGAGCAGTTGGAGGAAAAAGTAGCATTGTGCTTTGCTGTGATGAAATCCTTGCTGATCTGTAGTCACAGGTAAATCAGGTCCCGTTAAAGTGGGGCGTGGAGGCAGTGGGAAGGGTCACCAGAGAGCAGGCACACTTGAGCTTGACTCAAACATGTGTGTAGCGTAGTGGTTAAAGTAAATGACTGGGACATGCAAGGTTGGTGGTTCTAATCCCGGTGTAGCCACAATAAGATCCGCACAGCCATTGGGCCCTTGAGCAAGGCCCTTACTCCTGCATTGCTCCAGGGGAGGATTGTCTCCTGCTTAGTCTAATGAACTGTACGTTGCTCTGGATAAGAGCGTCTGCCAAATGCCAATAATGTAATGTAAATGTGCCGCCCAGGATTTTGAGATGGACGTGGTTGCCATGGTGAACGACACAGTGGCCACCATGATCTCCTGCTACTACGATGACCGGAGCTGTGAGGTGGGCGTAATCGTAGGTAAGAGAAAGCTCCTCTGAGTCGCTCTGTGGAGACGCAGAGGCTGAGACTGGTTGAGCTGTTGTACTCTTCTCTCTGCCTTGATATGGATGTTATTATTTGTGTTAGAAATGTCGTATACAGAGTCCATATCTCTGTAATTTCTTCCAGTAAGCTGTCTTGTGTCTCTCCTGGGAGCCCTTTCCCCTGTCTATTTTTTTGTGGCTCCCTCTGTCTCATTCGTGCTACTCTGCTCACTTTCTGCACTGCTTGGTGCACTGATTACTGTTTTTCTCACTTTCTGTGACCTCAGCTGCCCTGTATATCTGTGAAAGGGGGTTTGTGGATATGCCAATACAATGTGTTGCCATCCACGGTGTAATTGTTCTAATAACTGAATATGTTCTGATAAATTAATCCCCACTGGTGAGTGACATGTAGAGGCCTGTTTCATGCCAAATATGTCAGGTTTTCTCTGTTGCTCTCCCCCCCCCCCCCCTCTCTCTCTCTCTCTCTCTCTTCCATCTCACTCTCTCTCTCCCCCTCTCTCTCCCTCTCCCTCTCCCATCTCTCTGTCTCCCTCTGTCTCTCCCTCTTTCCCTCTCTCCCCCCTCTCTCTCCCCTTTTATCTCTCTCTCATCATAAAGTGATGGAGAGTTTCAGAGTGTCTGGTGTTATAAGGGTGTTTTATCTCCATATGTTCAGTGGAGAGAGGTGAGCTTTCTTTTCCAGATGGAATAGGTTGAGAGAATAGAATTATATTTTTCTGGATTATTTAATGTTGTGTAAATGGAGTGTAAATAAAGGATGGTTAAAAATGTTATCTCCCCCTCTCTCTCTGTCAGGTACAGGGTGTAACGCCTGCTATATGGAGGAGATGCAGAGGGTGGAGCTGGTGGAGGGAGAGGAGGGCCGCATGTGTGTGAACACAGAGTGGGGGGCCTTCGGGGCCAACGGCGAGCTGGAGGAGTTCCGTCTGGAGTACGACCGCAGGGTGGACAGAACATCACTCAACCCCGGCCAGCAGCTGTGAGTCTGGTCCTCTCACACATACACACACTCCCCACACACATACACACACACACACACACACACTCCCCACACACATACACACACACACACACTCCCCACACACATACACACACACACACACACACTCCCCACGCACATACACACACACACACACACACACACACACTCCCCACACACATACACACACACACAGGCACACACACACACACACATACTCCCCACACACATACAAACACACACACACACACTCCCCACACACATACAAACACACACACACACACTCCCCACACACATACACACACACACACACACACACTCCCCACGCACATACACACACACACACACACACACACACACTCCCCACACACATACACACACACACAGGCACTCACACACACTCCCCACACACATACACACACACAGGCACACACACACACACACACATACTCCCCACACACATACAAACACACACACACACACTCCCCACACACATACACACACAGGCACACACACACACACACACACTCCCCACACACACGCACACACACACACACTCCCCACACACACACACAGACACACACATACTCCCCACACACACAGGCACACACACACACTCCCCACACACACACACACACACACACACACTCCCTACACACACACACAGACACACACATACTCCCCACACACATACACACACACGCACACACACACAAACACACACACACACCCACTCCCCACACACATACACACACACACAGGCACACACACACACACACTCCCCACACACACGCACACACACACTCCCTACACACACACAGACACACACATACTCCCCACACACACAAACACACACACACACACACTCCCCACACACATGCACACACACACACACACACACACTCCCTACACACACACACAGACACACACATACTCCCAACACACATACACACACACACGCACACACACACAAACACACACACACACCCACTCCCCACACACAGGCACACACACACACAGACACACACACACTCCCCACACACAGGCACACACACACACTCCCCACACACATCAAACACAGCCACACACACACACACACACACACACTCCCCACACACATACACACACACAGGCACACACACACACACACTCCCCACACACACGCACACACAGGCACACACACACACACACACACACACTCCCTACACACACACAGACACACACATACTCCCCACACACATACACACACACACACACACACACACACTCCCCACACACAGGCACACACACACACACACACTCCCCACACACATGCAAACACAGGCACACACACACACTCCCTACACACACACACATACTCCCCACACACAGGCACACACACAGACACACACATACTCCCCACGCACATACACACACACATACACACACACACTCCCCACACACAGGCACACACACACACACACACACACACACACTCCCCACACACAGGCATACACACAGACACACACATACTCCCCACGCACATACACACACACACACACTCCCCACACACACACACACACACACTCCACACACAAACAGACACACTCCCACCCCCACACACACACACAGACACACACACACACACCTCCAGTCACCCCCATACACCCCCACATTCCTGCAAGTGCCCTCGCACACTTCCTTCCCGACCTGATCGTCTTGCATTACTGAATTGCAGAAAGTACCCTACTCTGTTTCTCTGTGTGAACTGTTGAACGAGATGACACAGACACAGATAAACAGACTCTTTTGCCTAAACACTGCTCCCAATGACTCATATTTACTGTACAAACACTGTCGGTCATTTGAGAGTGCAAATATTGACGTGTCTCAGCCCTGCGGTCCCATGAGCTGGGCAGTGACGAAGCGCTCATCCGGCAGGCCCCGCGCTGACGTAGGCCGCCGCGGCTTTTGCGAGGTATCCGGGCAACCCCCTCGTTTTACCGCGCACCAGAGGCATAAACCGCCCATCAATCTGGGGCAGGAAGGCGAGCTGGTGCGGCCAGACCATCATTAGCGTGCGGCGGGGGCTAATGGATGTTTACTGTGCCATTCGGATGAGCGTGCTGACCCAGGACCTGGTTCAAATCATTATTTCAAATGACTTTCAACACCAGTAAACTAAACTGAGAGTTTTACTAAGAATCATCTATTTTCAGCAGTACAACTTCTTACTAATTCTGTATGATTGTACATTTCTGTTAATAACCGGTTTTATTGACAAATTAGAAAGGGTCTTCAAATTTTACCTACATCTGTAGAGTTTCATTTCAAATGCCTGTTTATTTAACCCAGGTCTGCCTGATGCAGATTTGCATGAGGAATTAAAAACCCTCCCTTCTCTCCCACCTCCTGACCCCCTTCCCCCTCTCTCTCATCGCCTGACTCTCTCCCCCTCTCTCCTCCCCCCTCTCCCCCTCTCTCCTCCCCCCCCCCCTGTGGTCACAGCTATGAGAAGCTGATCAGTGGGAAGTACATGGGGGAGCTGGTGCGTGTGGTGTTGCTGAAGCTGGTGAGCCTGGGCCTGCTGTTCCACGGCCGTGCCTCCAGGCAGCTGAAGACCCGGGGCAGCTTCCAAACCTGCTTCGTGTCTCAGATAGAGAGGTGAGCATGGGCCCTTTTCACCTCCTGCAATATGTTATTTATAAACATAAGAGCTGGAAGTCTCACGTGACGTATCCTTTTCTATATGGATATTCTCTTCAATATCACATCTGACTGGCAGCCCACTAAACAGATACTCAGCTCACATGGCTAAAACGTAAATTGCCGTAACGCTACTTAAGCCTCAGAAACATCATCACACATGCAAACGATTCCTGTAGTGAAATACATGCATATGTCATATAGTTTTTAACAGCCGTGCCTCTTAGCAGCAGGTTTGCCGACTGCCCTCTCCCTCCCTCCGCAGTGACACGGGGGACAGGGAGCAGATCTGCAGCACCCTGTCCAGGCTGGGGCTGTCGGCCTCGCAGCTGGACTGCGACATCGTGCGGCTGGCCTGCGAGAGCGTGTCCACGCGCGCGGCGCGCCTGTGCGGGGCGGGCCTCGCCAGCATCATCAACCGCATGAGAGAGCGCCGCCGTCAGGACGTGCTGAAGATCACCGTGGGCGCGGACGGCTCCGTCTACAAACTGCACCCGTGGTGAGGGGGAGGAGGGGGGGCGGACCGGGGCAAACGTGCTCAAACGCACGCACGTGCAGAACGGCGATCGCTCAATACGTTTCTGCTGTCTCTGACAGCCAAATTTAACCAAAAATTGCATGACCATACAGAGAAGATGATATTAAAGCAAGATACGGTGCATCCGGAAAGTATTCACAGCGCTTCACTTTTCCCACATTTTGTGATGTTACAGCCTTATTCCAAAATGGAATAAATTCATTTTTTTCCTCAAAATTCTACACACAACACCCCATAATGACAACATGAAAGAAGTTTTTTTTGAAATTTTTGCAAATTTATTAAAAATAAAAAACTAAGAAATCACATGTACATAGGGGGCGACATGGCTCAGGCAGTAAGAGCAGTCGTCTGGCAGTTGGAGGGTTGCCGGTTCGATCCCCCGCCCGGGTGGTGTCGAAGTGTCCCTGAGCAAGACACCTAACCCCCAAATGCTCCTGACGAGCTGGTCGGGGCCTTGCATGGCAGCCAATCGCCGTCAGTGTGTGAGTGTGTGTATGAATGGGTGAATGGAGAAGCATCAATTGTACAGCGCTTTGGATAAAGGCACTATATAAATGCCAACCACATAAGTATTCACAGCCTTTGCTTAATACTTTGTTGATGCACCTTTGGCAGCAATTACAGCCTCAAGTCTTTTTGAATATCATGCCACAAGCTTGGCACACCTATCTTTGGGCAGTTTCGCCCATTCCTCTTTGCAGCACCTCTCAGGCTCCATCAGGTTGGATGGGGAGCGTCGGTGCACAGCCATTTTCAGATCTCTCCAGAGATGTTCAATCAGATTCAAGCCTGGGCTCTGGCTGGGCCACTCAAGGACATTCACAGAGTTGTCCTGAAGCCACTCCTTTGATATCTTGGCTGTGTGCTTAGGGTCGTTGTCCTGCTGAAAGATGAACCGTCGCCCCAGTCTGAGGTCAAGAGCGCTCTTGAGCAGGTTTTCATCCAGGATGTCTGCTGCATTGCTGCATTCATCTTTCCCTCAATCCTGACTAGTCTCCCAGTTCCTGCCGCTGAAAAACATCCCCACAGCATGATGCTGCCACCACCATGCTTCACTGTAGGGATGGTATTGGCCAGGTGATGAGCGTTGCCTGGTTTCCTCCAAACATGACACCTGGCATTCACGCCAAAGAGTTCAATCTTTGTCTCATCAGACCAGAGAATTTTGTTTCTCATGGTCTGAGAGTCCTTCAGGTGCCTTTTTGGCAAACTCCAGGCAGGCTGCCATGTGCCTTTTACTAAGGAGTGGCTTCCGTCTGGCCACTCTACCATACAGGCCTGATTGGTGGATTGCTGCAGAGGGTTGTCCTTCTGGAAGGTTCTCCTCTCTCCACAGAGGAACGCTGGCGCTCTGACAGAGTGACCATCGGGTTCTTGGTCTAAGGCCCTTCTCCCTCGATTGCTCAGGTTAGACGGGCAGCCAGCTCTAGGAAGAGTCCTGGTGGTTCCGAACTTCTTCCATTTACGGATGATGGAGGTCACTGCGCTCATTCGGACCTTCAAAGCAGCAGAAATTTTTCTGTACCCTTCCCCAGATTTGTGCCTCGAGACAATCCTATCTCGGCAGTCTACAGACAATTCCTTTGACTGCATGCTTGGTTTGTGCTCCGACATGCACTGTCAACTGTGGGACCTTATATAGACAGGTGTGTGCCTTTCCAAATCATGTCCAATCAACTGAATTCACCACAGGTGGACTCCAATTAAGCTGTAGAAACATCTCAAGGTTGATCAGTAGAAACAGGATGCACCTGAGCTCAATTTTGAGCTTCATGGCAAAGGCTGTGAATACTTATGTACATGTGATTTCTTCGTTTTTTATTTTTAATAAATTTGCAAAATTTGATAGCTGTTACCCATATTTCTGGCCAAAATTGTTTAATAATCAGGTTTATGGTTATAGTGCACTGAAAAGATATTTACAAAAAATGTGCTTCTCTGTATCCTGATTTCTGATCCCGGTTGTCTTTCTTAGTTTCCAAGAAAAATTTCACAAAGCAGTCCGTGAGCTGGCACCATGCTGTGACATCACCTTTGTCCAATCAGAGGAAGGTAGTGGACGGGGAGCAGCGCTGATATCCGCGGGGGTGTGCAAGACGGCAGCCTGCGTGCTCAACAAGTGAAGAGCTGCAGCTACACACTGCAACCACAAGGGGGAGCCGTTTACTCGCCGTGTAATGGGACTCTGTTGCCAGGAGTTTCTCTTGCCACGAAAGATCACTTCTTTTGCCTTTTTGAAGGAATCCGGAACGGTTAAGAAACCGTACGCCTGACTGAGGACGCAGGAGGACTAGAGCATACCAAGAGCTGTCAGGCAGGGGCTAACAGACTCGATTTTCTCCTGTGGTAACGCATGCTGCAGCGCAATGATGTGTAATTTATTGTGTTGAATCTGAGTGAGTGGTAACTGCTTTTTACTGCAGGGTTACAGTCAGGCTTACAAAAATTAATCCTTGCTCTTCAAGGCTGTTATAGTGTAACAGAAAGTCCATTTGATGCATTACAAAGCTATTCACAGCACATTCTGTCTTCTGAAATAGGTTTTTAGTAAATTCCAAGCTGTTCCATTATGTGCAGTCTCCCAGCATTCTCATCCCCCCTTGCCCCATTTATTGTATTACCAAGCATTGGAGCAAATAAATGAGCATGTTGACCCTTTTTTTTTTACCCCTGTCTTCCCCCATTTTGGATGCCCAGTTTGTGTGTGTTGGTCCTCATCCCTGCAACATCCTCTGTCAGTTCAAAAGAGCGCTGATGAGCACACACCATCTCTTCCAAAATACGAGTTCAAGTCTGTTCCTTCATATTCCCCCAGGACGCTTTACGTCCAGCTTGTACAGGCAGACTGCATTCTTGTGATTGACCAGAGGGGGCCTCTGCAAAACTGAAACTTGTTTTGCTTTAGTTTTTTTTTTTGCAAAGTACTTTTGATATAGCTGTGATACGAATGTCTCGACAGAACCCTTCTCTGATGTATCCTCCACCATTAACGAGGGCCTGCCTTGTCAGGGTGCTTAATGTGGCGTCGCAATGTGCATATTTTTTGTCTGTGAATCATCACGCTAGCTCTGGCCCTAATCTAGTGTCTCAGAAGCTCTTTGTCTAAAGTCTGTGTCAGTGAGGTCTTCTGCATTTAATGTGTTTCCACTTTTTTTTAGCATGTTTCAAGGCTTAAGTGCTAAAGTCATCGATTGGCTAAAGAGCTCACACATCTGGTTTCCGAAGCTTAAATTGGCCGTTTGATTGAAAGGAAACCGTGAAATCATGCAGACACTGCGCCCCCCCCCCCCCCCCCAGGACTGGAGTTTGAGATCCCTGGTGTAATGTGTATTTCAGACTTAACCAAAAACAAGCCTTTATTTCATGAATTACGACATTCTTCTTAGAACTTTCAGAATGTTTTATTGTAACCAACCATTTTGTGACTGCAGAGAAAACAAGTGTTAGTGTGTTATTACTTTTTTCCTTTTGAGATGTCTGTCCTTGTTAGTTTTTTCTAACAATACACCAAGAGAAAAGGGTAAATAAAATAAATGACTGCTGTTCTATTTATTAAAATAACACTTCTATTGTCATCTTTGGTAGTTCAAGCATTTCTTACCTAAAGGAATACAACTGAGAAGTCATTTGAAGCAAGAAAAGTGATGCATTTCCATTTAAATTAGATTTTTGTTTTTTTCGTTGAGTTGATTTTCCAGTATATTTTCATATCAAACTGGGTTTTCCAATTGATTTCAAGAGTTCCTTTTTATCAGTTTATTTGTTTCTGGGCCCTCGATCAGCTCTGCTGTGTTTGTGTTTAAAAACTACACTACACTGTTAAACTTCTTTAAAAAGTCAGCTTCCCTTATGTCCTTCAGAGGCAGACTTTTGCCACCATCTAAAACCTGAGGACAGGGATCATCAAATCACGACCCTCGAGGTCCGAGAACTGCTGCATTTCCACCCTCCCTTTACCTGGGAGTCAGGTGTGAAGGCAGTCTAGCCGATCAGTAGCAAATTAATTGTTCAGCGAATGGCCTGGGTGTAAAGAAAACCAGGGCCAGATTTGGATTTGAGGTCCAGATTTGATGATGGCTGCCTTAGGAAGTACATTATCACTATTCTGCGCAGCAGAAAGGAAGAGTTGTATCTATGCGCTCTTTAAGGTAACTTTGTGCTCGCATGTGTGTAGACAGGCAGGAAAAGGGCTGTTTTTAGCTCAAAGATGATGGTGACAGAACACCTTATAAGACATTTCAGGCAGCCATTTTGAGACTCGCTGATCTACGTGAATGCGTGCTGTTTTGCTGGGAGTACTCAATAATAATCGTCTACGTTGATCTCAATGTTGTAGTCCTGCGTGGGTGCTGTTTCAGGGAGAAAGGTGTCGCCATTGGGGGCCAGGGGGTCCTCCACGGGGAACCAAGCATCGTACCAGGAGGTGGTGGTCTCAGGCAGGAGTTCGCCCATGGTGGTGGTCGGGAGGGGCGTGGTGGTGGGGGTGGTGGTGGGGATGGTGGTCGTCGGTGGGGTGGTGGTGAGGTTGGCCCTCAGCCTCTGCTGCCGAAGACGCATGATCCTCAGGCGGCGAAGCCGGGCCTGACGGGGAGTGAGGCTGATGCCTGTCCTCACCCCGACGCCATTAGCATTGCCGGTGCCAGTGCCGGCGCCGGCGCCGGCGCCCCGGTTCTGGGGGATCAGTCGGATCGGCCTCTTCCCGTTGAGAGCCATGATCTGCCGGATGCGGTCCCAGTTGGACTTGGTGAGGCTGAAGCTGCAGGACGTGGCCCCCGCCTCGTAGCCCACCATGCAGAGCCGGGCCTGGGGCGTGTAGCCCTCCGCCCGCACCGTCACCCGGTACTCCCCAGGGTTCAGCAGGCGCCAGTAATCGCCCGTGGCAGCTGTGGAGCACAGAGGCAGTTCACCGTGAGCAAGCCGCCTTATGTCAGTCACCCCTCAGTCACAGCAGTGCGTCCCATTACCAGCATTGGTTATGCACCAGGCATAGGCCACAAGTTCATCATCAATTTGTAAATTTGTCAGATTTACTATATGATATGATTGCTGGATGGCTCCATTCCATGCCCTGGTGCATGGATGAGCCTCACAGCTGTGAATCAATTCCAGACTGCCAGTGCTGACTGTAGCCAGTAGCTTCATAGGGAGACACACAGTTTGCATCGCCCAGGGTTTGCGAGCATTCATTCGGTTATGCATTTACATGCACCTATATCTAAACGGTCTTATTCCAGGTCCACTCGAATATGTGAGCTTCACTGTGGCTTGCTGAGTGAAAAGAAACAGTTGGCAACACCACGTGTTTTGAAGGAGAAATTCTCCCAAATCGGCACAAGGGTTTATACATGAATACAGCTACCGTTGCAGATGATTGGCCATTCCAATTTGGGGCATAGCATCCCCGGTGTAGCCGCAATAAGATTCACACAGCCGTTGGGCCCTTGAGCAAGGCCCTTAACCCTGCATTGCTCCAGGGGAGGATTGTCTCCTGCTTAGTCTAATCAACTGTACGTCGCTCTGGATAAGAGTGTCTGCCAAATGCCATTAATGTAATGGCTGTCAGATGTGAAAACTGTCTGGTAGCTGGTGCTGATATAGAGGCAACACCAGGGAGCGCTCACCAGTTTTGACGTCGTGCTTGATTCCTTCCACAGCTACGGTGGCATTGGCGATGGGGTTCCCATCGATGTCCCTCACCACACCTTTGATCCCACGATGCACCTGGCAGGGGAAGTGAGATATCCTCATGATGAGCCATGAGCACACACAACACCTCATTCACACTGCCTGGTGCCTGCATGCACATTTCCTTATGTTTATACGAGTATGGAGATGATATGAGTACTGCGTCCGTGGTCTTTTCCTTCAGATATTACATCTATTCAGCACAATAGGATGTAAACAGAGTGCCTGGATTTTAAAGGATCTTTGAACAAAGTGAATAATACAAGAGTGGCTCATTTTCTTTCCATGGTGGAAATACACTCACAGAGCACTTTATTAGGTATTTATTCTATATACTTCTTTTTTAGACTTCTACTGCTGTAGCCTATCCAATTAGAGTTATGCTGCGTTGTGTGTTCAGAGATTCTCTTCTGCATACCACTGTTGTAATGCGTGGTTATTTGCATTACTGTCACCTTCCTGTCAGCTTTGATCAGTCTGGCCATTCTCCCCTGATGTCTCAAGGCATTTCTGTCTGCAGAACTACTGCTCACTGGATTTTTTTGCACAATTCTTTTCAAACTCTAGAGGCTAGTCTGCGTGAAAATCCTAGAAGATCAACAGATCTGAGATACTCAAATCACCTGCCACCAACAAGCATTCCACAGTCAGTCACTTAGATCCCATTTTTTCCCCATTCTGATGGTTGTTGTGAACATTAACTGAAGCTCCTGACCCATATCTACATGATTGTATGCATTGCACTGCTGCCACTCAATTGGCTGATTAGATAATCGCACGAATAAGTAGGTGTAATAAAGTCAAAATGTTAAATAAAGTGCTCAGAGAGTGTACATCACAGTTGAGCGAATATTAAAAGGGGCGGGTGGGTGAGAGAGTGCTGATGTCCGCCCACCTGCTCGATGAAGCCCAGCAGGGCCTCGCGGTTGTTCTCCCACTCCAGCGCCAGCTCGCTCTCGTGTGGGAACTTGTCACAGCCCACGAAGATGGACAGCTCAAAGCAGTTGGTGTGCAGGTAACTGAAGTCATTCATGCCTGCGGGTTAACGATACCAAAAAAGTTTAGCTTTTCTGAGTCTGCAGTTTATGGAACAGCTTGTCAAGTCGTGCACTAGAGCAGGGTTAGGTACCGATGTGGGAACAGGTTTTTATTTGAGCCCAGCACAACCAATGAACTAATCGTGGTCTTCAAGTAAAACCAGGGGTCTTGGTGCTGGCTAAAACAAAAACCTGCACCCACCTGCCCATTTTAGAAAAGTTTGGACCTTGCACTGGAGGATGAGACTGGGGGTGATCAAACCCAGGACGGAATCAACCAAGGGTGGACAACTCTAGTCCTTTAGGCCTAATGTGTGTTCGCAGATTTTTGTTTCCACCAATTTCCCAGGCTCAGTTCGCTAACTAGCTGTATACACCAATGCTGGTTTAATGTGCACAAGAACAATCCAGCAGCCATTCATGAGCTAATCAACCAATTTAGCTAAAATGGCAGAATGTAGACATCTGCATAAAATCCAGAAAAAGGCCCTCCTTGCCCACCCTTGTTCTAGCCTGTAGGTAAATGATGAGCCAATGGTCTGGTCAATGGTATTGTCACACGTGCATTAGAAGGATGAGCTGCCCAGTTGAGTCCATTAACAGGGTTAGCAACCAAAATCTTTCCAGGGAATTAGCAGGACTAGCCAGGGTTGGAAACCCAAACCCATTTACATTACATTACATTAATGTAATTTAGCAGATGCTCTTATCCAGAGCAATTTACAGTTTTATTAGACACGGCAGGAGACAATCCTCCCCTGGAGCAATGCAGGGTTAAGGGCCTTGCTCAAGGGCCCGACGGCTGTGCGGGCCTTATCCTGGCTATACCAGGGATCGAACCACCGACCTTGCATGTCCCAGTCATGCACCTTAACCACTACGCTACAGACCGCCCACCCTCCCAG